>NW_025780097.1:0-44956 GCF_021130785.1 Homalodisca vitripennis | reverse complement strand
ACACAAAAAAGTATTTTAAAATAGAAAGTAAAAATTAAAGATCCATATTTGAGACGAGTGCTTTTTCTATCTAAATTAATTATTATTCTTTCTAAAATATTGACAGTAAAAAATTGTGAGATGGATTCCCAAACGGTAAAGGTAAGTTATCAGAAACGTTTGGAAAATATGCATTATATTCAGTACAGAGTAATAAGTTTGACTACCCGACAGTAGTATAACAGTGAATATAAACCTGTAACTATCAGCCTAAACTTTACTTCTCGGATTCATTTTTCTAATGTAACAGGATAATAATTATTTGAATATTCTTACTAAAAGAACAAAAATATAGATTTAACTTTTAAACTATATACTTTATTCACATGATGATATTGTTTCATTGTTTTTCCCCAACTCAAATAAAAAAATAAAAAACTCTATTTCACTCACAAAAATTTATCAATTACATTTTTAGTATTTTAGTCTTGAAATAGTTTGCTAAACCTTCTTAAAAGAATTTTTAAGTTTACTGCAAGTATTTACTGAAAAGGTATTATCGTACTTACATTAAAAAAAAGTAAGGAAAGAATACCAAACCACGTGATAACCGGATAAAGTTTGCAAGATAACCGAACCAATTCGAGCGTAGCTGCTGCTTGGATGGGTGACCGCTGAGCGATCTGGTCCTTGCAAGCAGCTCACCTTGTTTCGGAAGTCACTTATAAGAAAGTTGGTCCCCAGGTTGTTTTTAGAGAGAGCTTGTTATCTCTAACTTGGTTTTTGGAAAAAGGACACCCCAAAATTTAAACCCTTTTACTTTACCACATGCAACATTACACGCCCCGCTGAATTTTTAAAAGCTAAATACAAATAAAAATCTTTTTTAGTCTTGAGATATCCTGTAGACAGGGCCCAATAGAAGACAGATTTTTACAGTTCTCAGACAGGCAGACAAACATATAAAAGTTTAATTTTGCCAGTTCTATAAGTGATAAGCTTTGCTGCTGAGCAGAAAAATTATGCTAAATATTTAAGAAAATTTGTTTTTGTAAAATTTCCAAATCTATAATTCAATTCATTTTCTAATTTGTTGAGGGCAGGTAGGTCTTGTGATTGTCAGTAGAAAATTAGGCTATAATAACCGTATCACCAAATATTCAGCCAATCCATTATATCTACAACGTTAAATTTCGTGATTCTCTAAAAGTTACCATTGTTCTCTGTATGTTAGTTATTAAAATACAGGGTTTTTTAACTTCAAGTAATATTCTTACTTAATCTATAAAAAACTTTGTGCTTTTATCTACACAGGTATACGGGGTTTGTAATAGGTCGTATACAGGTAAATAGGAGTAAAATTTTCAAATTTTAAAATTACTCTTGTCGTATCTATTTTGGCTTACACCATTCACTAACTTATTTATAGCCTCACTCTAATGCGGTTTCCTAATGTTTTATCTCTTAATATCAATGAGTATTACTTATTTTAACTTATCGTCGAAAAACAATATTACTATCTTGTTCATTTTCGGTAGTGCAATCATTTTCCAAGAATGGGAGAAAGTACAACTATATTAACTCCGACGTGAAATAAAAAAACGATATTTTATTTCAAGTAATAATATTTTTCATATTAGGCGAAATCCTATTTTAACTGGAGTATAATCCTTGTTTGTTTATGGGAGCCTGCTAAATAGTTATATCGTCTTACAAATGATATTTATGTGTGCAATTTAGACAATGGAGGTAGACTTAATAAATTAGGATCTGATGTTATTGGGCAGCGTGGAGGAGTGGCAAAGGAGGGGAAGGTAAAAAGAAAGTGTCAGAAAGTGATATTACTTTGACCTCAGGAGGCTTCACTAGAACAAAATGAATTCATCTAGAATATTGCAGAGATCATCCTTTTTATTGTTTGTAAGAGGGTTTACCTGTAAGTGGGTCTAAATATAATGTTTTATAATTGATTAACTGATTTAGTTAGCTGCTGAGGCTTATTTTCTTAACCTCAGGCTTAATCTTTTTCGTCAGTTGTTCTTTTTTAATTGTCACCATTATACAGTTTGTTTTATTTCCATGGTTTTTATGATTATATTGTGAAAATAGCATAAGATAGCATTTTAAGTTTCTTAAAATGGAAAGAACATTATTATCTTTAAATTTCTTTCAACATACAAAAATTTTAAAACAAAGAATGTATTCATTATTTTTGTTAAATTAGAGTTTGCAATTTAAAAGCACTATATCAACTATAATATTATAATATTAGCCGTACTTAAATTAAAAAATACTAGAGTAAAAAACCAAATGGCAGAAACTTACGATTAATATTGAGTTTTCTTAAGTTTTTTTACGTTATAAAGTGATAGATCAGCTTTGTGTTATATACAGAAAATATACCTGAAAAGGCTGGTAGAGAGGTGTGGGGTAAACCCTTTATTTTATCTAATCCTGTCCTTATTTATTAAAAGACACTGAAACTGTTTGTTTTCATCTTTTATGCTTGTATTGATATACAATTGCATATGGGTTGTAATTTAATAATTTTAAGCTATCCCTTTTTTTTGTTAATTCTCTAGATGTAAATACTTTTTCAATATCTAATTTTTTGTGAGGAACTAATCACTCTATTATTTAAATAGTAGTTCCTCCTCTATTTTGGATGTTAAATGGAGTTTTTATACGTTGCCTGAATTAAGTAACAAATAAAAAACTTTTAAAGCAGTTATTTATATATTTTTAACACCCTGTTATATACACAAGGATAAAATTAATATAATTAATAATGTATCGAGAGACCTTAAAAAAGATAGGTACCGTCCCACATTTACATATACAAAATTAAAACAACAAGCACCCCGCACACCAGAAATACCTATTTAGTTATATATTTTGGGGAGTTTAAAATAATTTTATTGAATTGTGAAGCCACAAAAACACGGGAGCGTGCCGTGTTCCAGGTTTTTTAGTTATACCGTCGAAAGTAAAGATTTTTTACTTCAATGGGGAGCTGAAGCCTAATAAACGACGTTTTGATAACGCCCTATATAAAACGATTTTTATGCCTACATTAAATAAAATTATGAATCTGTTCACTTATTGAAAAAGTGGAAAAAGTGTTTGTACCATTGTTATTTTTGTTGCAAAATGAGCGAACTCAAAATGATCATATTTTAAACTTTTCCAATATAAAACTGACTAAACTTTTCTAAATAATATTGTAAGTAATATTGTAATATCTTCCTGGCGGAACATATCTGATGACATCTTCCAATACAGCACTTTAGGTAAGCTCGTCGGCATGGGGCTGATGTGATTTTCTTAGTATTTTTCTTCTACAATATATACCGAATCTTATACACATTAACTTTATGTTTATTAATTTTTATAATTATTTATTTTTATTTATTATGGGATTTTTAGTGTTATGGATTTGATCTAATATGGGATTGTATCATAGGTAAATAATTATATCATTGCATCTTATTACTCAGAGTTTTAGTATCTGTAAGTTAATATTAAAATTGTTTTTGGGGGGATTAATTTATAAGCCAATTATCATTACAAGTGACTGTAAAACTAAAATTTATTCTGTTCAAAACTGCACAGATTTTAAGAAATAATACAATTATAAAGTCATTCGAAAAGTTTATGATCGTGTTAATTTTGATTATAGCAGGGAGCTAAAATGGCTCTATTTAAATTATTGTTCAAACAATATTATTTACATATAAGCCAGTCAAAAGCGTGTTAAAGCGTTAATTCATTGTTTTAATTTTGACCCAAAAAATATATAATTTTAATTTCAACCACTAATTAAAAAAGAATTATTTAAATTTATAGCTAAAAAAACTATTTTCTTTAATAACATACCGTTCAGTTATACATACAGTTAAATTTACAAGTTACGTTCAGTAAAAATAATAGTTGCCATCAAACAACGGGAACTACATACACTCCCATTAATACTGCAGGTATTGAGTTTTATGTAATTGTTGCTCATGATGATTCAGAATGTCATAGTACCACTTTCTTATCTTCCCTTCATTTCCCCTATGCAAGCATTTTTCAAAATAAACATAGGTACTACAACACTAATTAAATCTAATGGTACCATTTTTTAAATGAAATGTACAATATTTTATTACCAGAAATATTAAATTTCCTAGTCAATTTCTGTAATCTAAACATTGCGTATTTCGTTCAATACTAGAGTTTCTTCATTAGAGCACTCCTAAAACTAAAACTATTACTTCGTATTAGTTATTTGAAATCATAAAAAACTCTAAACACATAAATAGCGCCTAATTCTATACGAAGGCTTCTAGTTTCCATGAACATATACAAGACTATCTTTATGTCTGTTTTGAGTAATATATTTTAGTAAAATCTGATTAATAAAAGATAGCTGTTAAATATGATGCTGGCAGTATAAAGTGCACGGGAGGATGGGAAAGGAGTTTTCACCTTAACTGCGTAAGTAAAGTTCTGATGGGAAAAATTAAACGGTCGACGAGAGACTGAAAATGTTCAGGGTGTAGGAACAAGTTTTCTTCGCAGGGGAATGTGAAATCTACCACTTCATCATCGGACGTTCTTACAAAAGACTTTCTCGTCAAGGTTTTGGAAGAGTTTAAAGAAGAAGTTTTTTCCGAAACGACTTCGTTTAAGAGCGAAATGAGGGAGATCTCGACGTCGCGTCGGTGCAGTATTTTCTGATACACTTGATGCTTTGAATTTATTGATGGTAGAGATAAGAAGCAAGTTTGCCGAGTTGCAGAAAGAAAATATTTTGCTTAAAGCTAAGAATGAAACTCTGAGTAAGGAAATAAATGACTTACAAGAAAAAATGAAAACTTTGGAACACTACTCGCGTGTGAAAAACATAAAGATTAGTGGTCTACCGGTAACCAAGAATAAAAATGTGACGAGTTGGTGGCAACTTGGGAGCAGCTCTGGGATGGATATAAAGGAGACACCGGAACCCTCCTTCAGGACTAGTTATAATTGTTTTTTATTAAATTTTTAATACATTGATAAATTTAAATACCAAATGACGATAAAGTAGGTGAATGTTGTTTTAAAAGTCTATACTTAAACACCGATGAGGGTTTATCAACAAGGCTTTCCCCAAGGACTTGTGTATCTGTGTACAAGTATAATGTAGGCTACGTGTACATTTAACCCGACCCATAAGGGCTACTACTTAGAGACCGCCCTAACGTTCCTCATATAATTCGCATGCATTACCTTATCTAGACGAGGTACTATTCCTCCACTTGTGACCTACAGGTAAGGACATACACGAACCTCCCATAATGTAGGAAAATGTGCAATATTTTAGAAAATTATAATTTTGTAGTAGAAAAGAGACGATATGTTTGATTGAAATTAAATTTATAAAAAATTGTAAGCATCCTCCTTTCACATAGTTATGGAAGAGTAAGCAAGTTGGTAAATTATTTATAAATGTATATCTATCACTATAAGTTCTTATTGTTCCGTATTTTTACCCAATATCTACCAGTTACAAAGCTATTGTTATGTTTAAAATTTTGTCTATGGTACCATTTTCCTAATACACCAACAATGTATTTGACAATGAATCGCAAGCACCACTTACAACCGTCATTAATACTTTATTACAAGCTCACCTTAAAAATAGTATATTTATTATTATTAATTTAATATTCCAAGACAAACAACACGTTGACAATCATTTAAAGTTCAGCTACATTAAAGATAGTCTCTAAGCTTTAAAAAAGGATTTGGAGGTCTCCCAAGGCTAGACACGGGACTCCATACACTCCCTATGTTTAATGTATTAGCATGTTTCGAGCGTGGAGACTAAATTGAAGTTCCTGGTGAACACAACGGACAAACTTTACTTTTGCAAGGATAACATTAATTTGTTTGACAAAAACTTGGCACATATTGGTTCTTCACAACTCCATAAAAACATAAATTTTTGATTACAGTAACTCAACATTATTATAGTTTTCATTTAATTTATTAATGTCAGAAAATAGTTAAGTGTAAAGTAATCTAAACTCTTTTTCGTTTTTAATCCCGAATGAAGAAATCGAGGATAACAAGCTTAAAATTATCAAGTCAATACGTCTTGCCTAATTGATGTTTCTAATATCTAAGTGAAGTTTTCATTTAACTAGATTATAATTTTTTAAATTGATTTTAGAAACACCAACAAAAACTTATTAAATGTAGATAAAAAAACTTGCATTTATATGATAAAATAAAATTAAAAAACCTAATAAAAGTCAGCGCAGACTGAAGGTTTCAAACCGGAAGACCTTGTGTGAAAAAGTATTATATTTATTGGGAGAACAAATAGCATTTTTTTACGCATATGATTAAAAATAATAGTTGCTTAATCTTTTCCATTTTAAATTTTTAAATTAGACAATGTTACAAACAGACAAAGGAGTTATACAAAAACGCTGTAAGCCACAACAAGATGTGGTCGATGAGCGTAATCAACCGTACACCACTACATCAACACCCTCTGTTGGCTTAATATACCTGCTGACCGACATCACATTTGTGTCCTGCTCAATGTCCTGTACGTAAAATTTAAAAATAAAAATAAATTTTCGTAAAAGTTTTAACAAAGTTAAAAACCATTGTTATAAGAAAAAACAACATAATACTTTATTACGTCTTGCAATATGACGACTGAACATAATTAAAGACCTTCACCAATTATTTGATGTACTGATTCTTTTATTTGTAATTATGGTTTCGTTATGGAAAGACTTCAAGTATATTAGTCTGTTTTCAATGTATATCATAACGACTGTCCTTCGCAATCGGAATGATCAATAAATTTGAAAACTTTATTGAAACTTAATTTTTATAAATGTTAGGCTGGATCTTGATTTCATTGTAGAGTATGCCATGGATTCGGCTTGTGTAATATATCTTCTTGTTTTTGCTTGAGAGCAAGTAACTATTTCTTTCTTAAACAGGAAAGTTGAGAATATCTATGTACAGGTACAACTCAAGATTAAACTGGACTATACATTCAACACTTCCTCAAAGTACAATCAGCGCAGCCTTTACTTTGGAGTTTAAAAAAATCATACCTTGTTAACTGTTGGGCACTGAACATAACAGGTATTTATGGCAATCCTCTATACCAACCAAACCTAAACATATTAAAAACCGCCCTAGTCTGGAAAATGAGTCCTGTGGTTTGGGATACAAATTTATAATTGAATAAATAAAAATAATTAAAGGACAATGTTTTAGAAATATTCTTGGCTTATGTGTACAACGGGGAACGTAAGAACAATTATTAAAATCTAGGATTCACTGCCGAAGCCAACGCCAAGCCTAAACGTTTATTAATAGCATATAACGTTATGGTACAATTAGTGTACAAATGGCCTGATACACAGAATGCGATGGAGAGTAATATTTTTCTAAAGTAAATCCTATATGCCTACATGGATCTGAACCACCTTTTTATAATAAATATTTTTAGGGCTGTTTGTTTTACAATCACCCATTGAAAACGATAAAATACATAATATTTCCGTATTAAAAAAAATCCCCAATTCAATATTGTTTTGTTACAAATGCAGTATATAATTCTCAAAATAGTCAGATGTTCAACGTGCATATACTTAAAAGTCTACATGGAAAATAATACCTAATTTCACTAACCGTGTCCCTAACCTCATATTTTAAGAAACTGTATATCTCCACAATCGTAACCTTATAGTTATAACAATACAAATTTTCCGTTCCTACCTCGAAGAGAGGCTGGGGACCGTGGCAGTAAAATCTACAAATCAATGCCTCTACAATTGACAAAAAATGATTTGCCAAATCAAATAACAAAAATATAAATTTCACAACAGTCATTACACAATTAATAATTTTACATTATAGTTTTAAAAACAGTAAACTGTGTTTTTTAAGTAACATTAAGTTTTCTTTAAGCAACTTAATCCAATCTTTTAATTTCTATAGGAGACGCCTAATGCAAAGTGAAGGCAAGTCTTTAGTGGGTTCTAATACGCTCTCCTATTCTTAAACAGGACTGGGCATTAAAGGTCATTTCCCCATTCCTCTGCCAAGAGTGTAGGAGTCTAGACCGTTTTTAGTGGCACTTACCCATTGTGTCACCGCCTAACAGTGGGTTGCTTGGAATTTCGCCTAAGCAAGTGAAATCTTATTTTTTATAGATGCTTCTATATGCCAGGAAATTAAAAAGTAAACGTAGAAAATTTAATAAATATCGAGGTCAAAGTTAAAAAATCAGCTTTCCTTTTTCCATTTATCTCACTATCAAAGAATAATATGGTCGACGCCTTATAACTCAAGGGCACGGGTAAAATTTAAATTTCCATTACACTGCTTTTTTTAAGGTTTATCATTACCTGCAATTATTATAATAAAACTTGCTGTTCCTACTTAAATGGTATCACAATAACGAAAGGATATTAAAAATGATTTGTTGGAATTATTACTAAGAAACTCCTCAAGCATTTCTTCATAACGAAATCTTTAAAAGTAACTGAAGTTCAGTGCATTAAACTCAGTTTGTTTTTTCTATGATCGTCAATCTGTTTGTTGTTGTTCTGTTATAAATATGTATGTTAATCGTTTATCACTGACGCTTTTATATGTCAAATCTTCTGCAAATCTATGAGATAGAAACACGAGAAATTGAGTTCCTCCTACTTCATTCCAGCCTGATGTTTTGCTGATACCCAAGAGAAGTAATTCACACCGTGTTGGTTTCTAGTAATGTGTCAATTTAAGGATGAAAGCCAAACATAAGGAATTACTCGCAATAACGTCTTCCCAAATAAGGATGTTCTTCTTACAAATGGTCGATTGGTGTTGTATCATTACCTTATGAGTGTTAGGTTCTAGTTAAGTGTCAATTTATGGATGAAAGCCAACGTAAGGAATTACACCGTAATAACGTCTTCCAATAAGGATGGTATTCTTACAAAAGTTATTGTGTGTTCAATACTTTATAAGCCTGCTAAAAGTGCTTTGAGTGAAGAATGGTTGGAACAATCTTTATACAATTAATGGCATCTACTGACATTTTCAATATAGCGATATTATCGTGACTGTTAGAACCAATCATATACAGATTAAATATCTTTAAAAACTGGTAGGATTTGAGAGAAACATGTAATATCTCAGTAATACAGAGACCATATGAAATTTGTAAAAAGGTCTCGTGGCCCCGCTCATCGATAGAACAAAGTACAACATTTTTATTCATGCTAATCAAAAACATAATTTATAAAGTACCCAAAGAAGTTAGCAAACAATTTAAAAACAGTAAAATATTTAAATTAGAAGTGTATTATATCAACAATCACTTGTGCTGTCTTCTGACAAGGGGATATCCAGTCCTAATGGCCTTATTTTGAGTTCGGTTTAAATCATGGCTTCAACAAATGATATTTTCTCGTTACCTTGTGGTCCTGTGACAGTTGTTAAGGATTCAAGGTATGTTGGTTTAATATAGAATGTAAACGCGTCTTGTAATGATGTAGACTGACACCATAGTTAGAATGTCTCATTAATTATTTTATTTATCTACAACTGGTTTTTAAATTTTAGGTGGTTTGAGACGTATTTCCCAAACACAAGCGAAAATTTCAAGATCATGATTTTTTGAAATGTTAGAATAATTCAGGTTATTTTCCCTTCGACATAAATCCAAACAGATAAAGGATCTCAAAGATCACAGTGGTATTTGCAGATAGAGCACTGCTATCTAGCTTTAAAAATCCATTTCATAGCATATATTATAGAAGTAAATCGACAAGCTCATTTTAATTCAAACAAATCGGTTTGTATCAATTTGTAATTCTGGCAAGTATTTTAGTAAACGGTATTATTAATATAAAAACCAAATTTATTTAATACAATTCATTAATTAATTATTTAATAGTGAAATAATTAATTTTATATAGATAAAGGATTATGGGATAATTATAAAATATTCAGCAGCATTGTAACGATAAGAATAAGGGATATGGTGGCTTAATACTTTTTCCCTCGTTTTAGGCAGCTCAAGAAGAAAAGTTTTTTTCTCCCCGCATTTAACGACAGACCAATGAGTAAAGGACCACAACTATTGATTATATTGCCCACCCTTTCCAATGGAATCGGGAAATGAATAGAATAAGTATTGTACCTGGCAACTCATTTAGGACGATAAATATTAATACGATAGGAAACATGAATGGTGAAATATTAGGATGGGGCTATCTTCTCTCATATCTCTCTCTGAAGTAAGTTCTTGTACGTTATTTAAAATAATTATGTGAAGAGCAAATTACATTTTGTTGAAATTGTGACACAAACGGCTGTATTACATGGTTGAGTTAAACAATTCACTAAATGTTCTGAGTTTCTCGTATTGTGGTCTAGTAACTAAAAATGATTTAATGCCTAAAATTGTGTTAAAAGGAAAAAATAAGTACTAGATTCTTAAATTAAATGGAAGGTTAATGAGTTGTTTTATGCAAGGGTAAGCAGAGCACCCATAAACATAACGGTGTATACAAAACCTACTACTAACTATTGTACTACATGAAATCTAAATGTACTTTGTACATTGTGCTTTTTATATACTCGTCAAGATCTAACAGTTTGTGAGTAACACAGTTTTTTATCTATACGACCGACGGTCCAAGTAGATTAAAATAATTTTGGTTAACAAATATTAAAAAATAGTATTTTACCAAACAAAATACTCTAAGGATTGATTTTACTGTCAATCCACTCATTACAGTTGAAATAAAAATATAAATACAAATACAAGATTACATAATTCAGATTTATTATATTAATAGACAGTAAAATAATTATCAATTTTATGTGAAACTTTGTGTCAATAAACATGGATAATAACTTATATGAGGTAAAATATAAAAATTTTTGACTGAACAGGGGCGATGCATATCCTCTAGGCATCTGATAGAATTGAATGAGGTATGTGACTCACAGAGCTGTTAAAACGTAAAGTAAGGAGGCAAGTAATTGTAAGTAAGAGTAGCAGACTTGAAAGGATAAGGATTTTCTTAAGAGTAGTATGTTTTCAAACGTGTAATTGACAAAATTTTCTTTTACGATTATATTTCAATTTTTAAGCTAGCTTTTATATGGTTGTTTGAGACATAAATTTAATTAAAGAGGTAATTTCCATCCTTTAGAATTAATAAGTAAAATAAAAAAGTGTAAGGAATTTTTGGAAACACACAGATAACCTGTTTTTAAAGCTCACTTCATAAATTTGTAAAGTATTTGCTAATAGGTGTTAGTTTCTGTTTCACCTCTCCCCTCAAACCCCAAACACAATTAATGCACACCCTCTCAACTCCTTTAGTCCCCAATCACAAAAGCTGGTTATTTATCCTATAAACTTTGTAGGCTTTTGTTTTAACAAAAATATTTTATTTCATGCCAATTCATTAATCGTTTCTGTTTCCACAAATCCTCTCTTAGCTAAATTAATTGGATTGGTATAAATTAATTATATACTATTAATAATTTGGATACAATATTTACCACTTTAAGTATTTATTGGGCAAAAATTAGTTTAAACTATTAACAGTTTTTGTAAATTTAATGTAGAATAATAAAAATGAAGTTTTTCATTAATTATAATTGTAAGACCTGTTAGGAAAATGATATTGAAAAGTAGCTCTTTAAAGAAAAATCTACATATGTTTACTTTGAGGAACAGTTGGTAAGTTACTGAATTGAAGCATGTTGTTGTGCCAGCTCTGTTTGTAAAAACTATTACTGGGGTTATAGTAGGGTTAGAGATCAGGAAAGTTGGATAATTCTTTGGGAAACGTGACCAGGCAGAATGGTTTTTTTCAGAAATAACAGAATTAATTAATGGTAGATGGGGGAATATTTAAATCATCGGCTTCACGATATCCACGATATTTTTGTAACAGTGGCACGAATCTATAATCAAGTCCCGATTCCGTGTGAGTGTGAAAAGTTCCGTGGATGATTTTTTGGGAGGTACGAAATTTTCTTTCTGAATTACGTGTTAAATACTCTTTCTACACTTGCTTTGTAACTAATTCAAGAGTTTTTTTTATAGAGAATTCTACACGTAACAATTACTGAAGAATTGGGTTTTAGATATAATACGCGAAAGTAATTCAGTAAATAATAAAAGGGCTGTTATAGATAGAAACAAAAGTGTTATCATGTAGTATAACCGTCCCCTTGTTACTTGTTGAAGATAAATTTTCATCTTTATACTCATTAGTTATATTAGAACTAATTGGAACTAATTTATCTAATTTGAACACATATCATAAAAAGCAACATTGTAGCACACCTTTTCGTTTGATTTCGTTTGTGATCAACTGGAACGTAACGGGAACTTTACAACCGCGCTGCTAATGCCGAGCTCACAAGTTGAGCGAGATTTTAAGTAGTCTCGATGCGCGTCACTCTCAAATAAAATCTCATATCGGTAACGAGCGACGATAGTGGCGTATTTTACTTGAAGAGCTGCGATAATATTAGCTGGATGAGGCATAACTGATATTAAATACTATTTCACTCCGCTTATGCCGTACTTGAGAGTTGATTGCTACAAACAACTCTTCCCTAAACCTTGAAATATTCTTCTATGAATAATTCCTTGAAATATTCCTTGTTTTTTTGCGGATAACATATCGTCGTTATATTGACTTGCGGCTACCCATGCTTCTTATTTTTTTCAGTGGGATGCATTTAAGTGGTTAACTAAGAATACAGGGTATATTGAAATTTTGAAACAAAAATTATTAGGACAAAATTAAAAATTTTTTGCAGTGGTTTTTTTTTTCTTGGTTTACTGCAATGTAAGTTGGTGGTGCAGTTATCACTGTTTACTTATTCTGTTTTAGGTAAATCACCCAGTATTATAGACCTTATGCCAACAGGACTTGAACAAATTGTAAATACGTTTTAAATGTTGTATTTACTGTTCTTAATCGAATAAAAGAGTGCAAATTGTCACTATAACTGGAAGATATAACAGTCTCTCCTGAATCCCTACTTCAGAAAAAATTTTTTAGGGTTTGAAGTTGGAGTGTGGAACAGATGTTATGAGTACAAAAGAAATATACAAAATTTCTGCATCCTGCAATATATCCATTAATACATAACATAGAAATAACTCGAACAAGTTCCAGTAACAGACATTGAACTATTTTATTCCACAATTAGATTAATAGATAAGTATATGCAGTTCCTCTTATGTGAAAGAGGAACCTATTATAATGTAGCATTATGAAGCCCTAAAATAATTGCAAATCCTAGAATGGATGTATGTTTATTAGAACATATTATTTACGCTATTTAATAGTTATTATTGAGAGTTTTCAAAACCTGAAACCTAAAAAATTTATCATTTGGTCCGTATTTAAAGGTTCTTGGTTTGTGATGAAGCATATTTGAGTAATGAATCAATATATGTTTTTCACCACATCATAGTATTTCCAATTTGGCGTATTACCATTAAAAAGAAATAAAAAAACTATATATTTAATAGTTTTATTTAAACTATAACTATAAACACTCTGAGTCGTTAACTTGTGCCAGTCTCTCGTCTCCGGCGGAACATGCTATTACACACAATTGATCTTTTGAATAACTTCCAGGAAATACAATCTTGCTTACATTTCCAAAAAATGGCCCATCTCCATGGTGGAACTAAAGGTATTTCTGGGAACTGTAATTTGCGTTTACAATTTTTGTCCCGATTAAATAAAAATATATTATACGTTATTAATTGCTAAAAATGTGGCAGAAAAATATTGTATTTTCACACAGGTAAATAACAAAATAAACAAAGCCTTTTTTTTTAACCCACTTGTCCGTTTCCATAATCAACTATCACAAGTTCACTATTAGGTTTGTTAAATGATATCGTTGAATCAATAAGCTATGAGTTAAGAAATTTTAAATAATATTGTAAAACTATGAAACACTTTGCCCTAATTTTTTGTATTCTTTAGAGTGGATTAAAAACAAATGTTACCGAATCAAAGCAATTAATAATAAATTTATGTGAATTTATAAATGTATATATGAAAAAGAGTCCCTAAACTTCTTTAATTACGCTAATCATCTTAACAATATCCCCATCACTACGAGGTGGCTGGTAAAATTTTAAATTTGTGTTGGTATTTTGGTGTCATGATCTTGTGATATAATTTTGTTTGTAAACATATACGAGTATTTGAAATACAACAATAACAATTAGTGAAAGTTTCCTAAATGGTTTTTATATACGAGGAGAAAACTAAAATGTCTATCTCTGAGCAAATGCACAGCCCACTTTGATTTTTTAAAATTTAGATCATAAACAGATAATAATTGGCTTGTGTTTAGTGAAGCTCCGACGAGCAAGCGAAAAAAAAAAAAACTAAAAAACGATTTTATCTCACTGTAAGGTATGAAGGGGCACTATAAGGCACACATTTGTAAAGTAACAATATCCCTCTTAAATTAAGAACAATTTTTTTCCTCTTGAAAATCCGAATACTTATGTTTATATTCCAATCCATCCCATTTAGGGGCTTAGCTCATGGGGAAATTTTTAATTTCGTGAGGTAGATAAGTTCAATGGGTTTATTTTTTTACATTTATATTTTTTGTACATTTAATATTTTGTTTATATTTTATAATTTTAACTTCCAATTGAGTTTGATATCCCTATATTTCTCAGAGATAGGCCTAAATTATGGTTTATGATACTAGAAACGGTAAAAATATTTGTACTATCCCTACAGTTTATGACTTTTCATTCGGCTTTCCTTATTAGTGGACTTTAAATCATGCCCTAATCATGATATCACTACGCTTTGTGAGCATATTACACTGCAATTTATGAGAAAATTATAGCTTTAAAGGTGAGGTACTATACTTAGCAGACCGCTAACAATCCGCTAAACCTAGGTAAATAATAAGGCTGTAATGTTTACATAATATTGTTATCACAACCGAGTCAAATTAATTGTTTCTAAATCAAACACAGAGGCGATTAGACGTAACATTCACAATTCATCAATCACATCAATCAATTCAATCAATATCACAACATTCACAATCAATTCAACATTCATTCAAGCACCCATTCACATTTCATCATCAGTTCACAATTCTTTTCATTTCATTCATATTTCACACACAATCAATTCAAATCAGGCCATATGGTAAGCGTTTAACGTTCAAATCCCTTAATTACCCACTTTGTAATGCTTTAACGAATTGGTGTTTTATAAACGCGCGCTTGTATTGAGTAGATAAATTTTGCTTTAAATTGGAACTTATATTAATGAAAGTTAGGTACTGGGCTTCCTATGTAAAAAATAAAGAGACTTAATTTAGAAATGGCCTTTCTCATACCGTAAATACTAACTTATCTTTTACATTTACTTTAAAACGTTCTATGTGACCATTACTGATATAGGATTCTATGTTGTGTAAAAACTAAGAAAATTTCCAAATGACCTATAAGAATGTTTAAGATTTATAACTTATGGTAGATTTACATTTTTGTATTTTCAATAAATGATTCACATTTTATAGGAGGTGACCTGCAATCAAAAAATGTGTTACCTTTTACACGATTGCATGGTAATAACCGCAATAAACATAAGTATACGTAAAAAATATCATTACACACTTTTTTTTCATTGTCATATTCAATAGTTTAGAGAATGTTTTGAAATAAATGAAGTTATTAATTTAAAACACACATCACTAAACGAATATTTCCATTTAAAATGATTATTTACTTGGATAAAAATATACGAGAGGAAATTTAAACTAAAATACTTGATTTACATCAATGCCCTGTAATATCAAAAACATTAAATACAAACAACCAACATACGCTGTAAGTAGTGAGGTTTCATACAATTCAATAACGGAATGGTGCCTGATTTTATGATATTCCTATATGATTCCATACATCCCTGAAAGCGTGTCATAACCTTAAAGTGTCCCCCCCCCCCAAAAATTTTTATTATTTTTATTAAATAATTGCTAGCTTGCTTAACTTCTCATATATTTCATGACTGTTGTTCTGAATCCATCAGGTGAAATTTTATACCAAGTAAAAGGAAACCAGTTAAAGAGTTTCTGAACACCATACCTTTGCTAGGAGTTATTAATCGAGTCAAATTTCCTCGCGGCGAAAAAAGGATATAGTCAACCAAACGAGCTACATTTTACAACGATCACAAAATTATCTTTCTTAAAAAAAATAGTATGCATGCCTTAGACAGGTATTAATTTCTAATTGTCTTTAACCTTGAAAAAATACCAATGAATTTTATTACTATTAATATCAACCTTCAAGTGCAGAAAGCCCTCAAGCAAGTCTATTTCTAATACGGATTCTAATATTCTATAGTCCATATTTGTCTAAGTATATATACTATATAGACAAATTATATTATATATCATTCTTAATTATCATTCTCTGAAGGTTTGATGTTTATTGTGTTATAATTTCTGTTCTTATAGCCTATATTTATATTTTTCTAAATTTCCTGAAGTACTGGCTGTAAGCCGAAATATCGAAACTGTTTTACAATATGCCTTGAAGAATTCTTATTGAAGATTTTAATATATATATATACATATATTAAATATATGATATATATATATAACTATATATATATATATATATATATATATATAGTAGACAAGTAATACTGATATAAAGGAATTTGTTGAAGGACTTCCCATATAATGTAGGATGAAATTCATACGGGGGGGGGGGGATGCCAATTGGCAGCATCTATTAACAGAGAGTTTTCTGTGATAGGCGAAATTGTTGGGAGGCAAAATTAATATTAATTTTAAGAAATTTGACTGTTATAGGGGCGGGGGAGGGTGGGCACAAGATGGAGAGTAGTGTGCGTGGGTAGGAGGATATTTAGCGTATATTTACATATTTTGCTGTTTCTCTCAATATATCATACTGATTTAGCGTCTGCAGGGGGTGGTAGAAAACAATTCTAATAGTAAAGATCTTATTGCTTGGAAATGCACTGGATAAGATGGCGACAATAGGAGCGCGAACACAGGTGGGTGTCAGGCAGTGAACAGCGAGGTGTTCAGAGGATATATGCTGCGCGACTGTATATGTTCTACTACACGACTCTTTTCCCATTCTAGTGACATGCAGAAATCCAATCACACTTTGGCTCCGCGCATGTTCCTTGTTTTTGAAATTAGGCTAATTCCAATTTAAATAATGCGTGAATGAAAAAAGTTTTTAAAAATTTAGAATGTGAAAATTAAGATCGTTGTCTATGTATTACGATGCGATGACCTAAAGGTCAACCTATCTATATACTCGTGTTTGTGATTTTTGTGATTAAGAGATAAGCCTTAATCTTAATTCATTCAGGGAAGTATTTATTTGCAATACAACTATAATGTGCGTACCACAGATCATGTTTTATGTATTTCGAAACCAATATTTGAGGCTTCTGGCACCTCGAGAACAAGGATACATTTCAGTTTAATGTATTTTGTTTAGTTGGATAAAGCCGCTGATTAGGCAAGTCGTCCATCCTGAAACAATTTGTAGCAATTATTGTATCGGATAAAATTGATCTTAGATTATATTTAATTGTGTTATAGGATTATAATACCTAAATCACCCTCATATAATTGTACAAAATTATACAAATTGTTTTAATTACAAAATTGCCACCCTTAACCGTAAATTTGCAGCCAAGACGGTAACGCATGTTTGACCGTTTGGCTTAAACATTTTAAGTAATAAATAAAAGTATACTGTAAGTAAGAAAGGTTAATATACCCAGTGTTAATAGCAATATTCTTCTATAACTCATTGTGTAGTTAAAAAGACAAAATTATTTTACCTAAGAGTGCATTAAAGAACAGTTTAATTTAAATTGCCATATAAACATTTCTCTTTAAATGAAATTTTCTTGTACACTATAAGTAAGTACCCTTCAAATATTAGTTAGTCGAGGCTTTGGAATTTAATGTAGTGTCAATTATTAAGTGTAGGTAGGAGCACGTTGGTTTATGTAGCAGACTATTTTTTTTGTTAAGCCACTTATTGTTGACGTTTTGCCCGCCTCATCGGAAGGGTACCATAAATGTGCATATATGTCCTATTTGTCACCTCCGAGTTGCAAGATGGGTATATTCGTTCAAGGATTATCACCCAGTATATATCTGTCACCACATTATAAACTTGTAATATTGTTAGAAATTTTTTGTAGTGATGTTTTGACTCACATTTTACTAATTACGTTTAATATATGTGGTAACAACACCCAAAAACGTTTTCAATTGAAGAGGGAAGAGTGGGTCAGTTTAGGATCTTTAAATAAGAGTATGTCTTTTTCAAAAAGTTATTAAATGTTTTGGGCATGTGGAAATGTTTCATACTGGCACACTATTTAATTGCCGGATCACTTATTATTTCATTATTTTTGTAATATTAGTCATTACGTTTGCCCACAACAGATTTTGAAATCCAATACAAATGTCGTTATCATTCACTTAGTTCCAATGGCAGCCTCCCGGTTTTGCGTTCGGAAATTACACTCACACACCCCAGTCAGCACTACATAACACACCCCATCCACAATATGTTTCACCCAATATCACCATTTCATACTCCCATCTCCAGACAGCAACACCCACTGCAATCCAACAAGACATACCCCCCACACCCGATACCCATCCCCCTAACACCCCACCCAAAAAAATCATGATTCTAAAGGAACATAGAAACAGTTTTGAGTCTGGTTTCCTCCCATTACAATCAACAATCCACTACTGATGACAGCAATACATTAGTAGCATAATCTGTGGATCATAGTAATTATAACTTTGTTAGTAAGGGAATAAATTTCGAATAGCAATAAACCTGTGGCAAACTGTGCTTTATTACAAAATCATGTACAGTGAATGATAAAATGACTAGAAATAAACACGTCTGCAGTTGAAATCCGTTTGGAAGTTTGCCTCAAATGAAATGATGCCTTTGCCCCCGCGACAAACAGAACCGTATCAAAGTAATCGCTATATTTGTAATGTTAATAAAAATAATAATTAGGTAATTAATGAACAGAATGTTTAAAAACAACTCCACTAAACCATTTTCAATCCCAAAACGAATTTTCCGTCCTGGATTGAAAAAAAAACCGAAACTATTGCATTTAAAAACTATTGCATTTAAACATTTAAAAAACCTCCATTATGAACCACCAAACAGAAAACCATTTTTGTTTTTTTAAACTTAAACTATTGTTTAATTTCAAAGATCAAAGAAAGCGGCATTGCTGTATGATCTGAACTTTTATTACAAAGGCTTTATTAACCCCAACACTTAATATCAGATCATAGTAATATACACTAATTCACATTATACTAAGCTAATCTTTTTCAAAATGGGTGGGTAGATTATACAATTATAAACCGCGAAATATCCTCAATATTATCCCCCCATGTAATTTAGTATAAAGATTGCGGTGTTAATAATAATATTTGTGGAGACAATTATAAATTATAAATGCAATAAAACCTATTTCCAGAAATTAAAAAAAAAAAATAAATGGTTGATAAAGTAAAGTAAATAATATAAAATCCGTTTTTAAAATTCAAAAGCTGTGTCACCAAAACGATATAAACCCCCCCCCCTTTAATAATAACGATATCATTACTTGTGAGTTATACAAAAGCACACAGCAGCAGAAAAAATTGTTTATCAATTTTAGGCTATTTGTAACCTGCCTCAAATATGAACGCTATTGATCAAATTTTGAATCATAATATCCATGCCCAGTGGTGCGACTTAAGATTCATTTGAACCTTGAAAAGGCGTTTATAATAAAACTAATAAGGTCTCTATCAACTCATTACAGGATTACAGTCTTTGCTCTTATTTAGACCGCACTATGTGACAGTACAACTAACACTCACATACAAATAATTGATTTCGGAATAAGTAAGCTCGCGCTCTTGTGGTAGTAAATGGATAGCTCATTCACCGAACAGGCAAGTGAGTCATAGGAGTAAGCAGGGTGCTACGCGACTACTCCGGCGGAACAAGTCTTAACATACCTATTAGTGATTCTATAGGGAATTGTCAACAGTACACTCTGGCTATTGCCGAGTTTATTCAACGTTATCACAATATAGTATTGGATATATACATAATAGCCAACTGCGTTCACGAACTCATAAAATAGAGGCAATAACAAACATTGGGGGAATGTATAACGAACGCTAGTTCGAGAAATATATAAAAAGTTAAATGATATAAACCCCACGATACTTCAGAGGATATCATATTCTCAACTCAACAGAATTCTGGCAACGTTATGCTGCAGTAAAAGTTTCATATGAATGATAATATCGTTTCGTATTTTTCTATTAATAGCTGATCACTTCATATCATGGCTTAGACGCAACAACAGACAGAGACGGTAGAGACTAGAGAGTTTGTTGATGATTATACTAGGTATACGACTGCAGTCATCTTTTTTATATACGCAGTTTAACTAAGGTTAATGTGTAAATACAATGGAGCGAGAATAAATACATCAATGGTAGATGACATTATATGCAGAGCGGAGTATTCTTGCATAGAGTTGTGGTCGTATGTATGATCACTTCACTGACACATATGATTATGATGGAAGAGACGTAGAATACTCTAAATAGAATTCAGCTACACTACAATCAGGTCTTCCGTGGACATCATTGTTTTATACTCAGATACGTCTGAAGTCTAAGCACTGCAGAGCTAGTATATCGGGAAGGTGATCGGACACACATGTTGCAATTATTGGGCTGATTGTGTGAGCGTCACTAGATGTATGTTATAGTTCTATGACATGGAGACAATATCTAGACAGACAGAGTACAACTCTAGTAGCTTCTTGTCTCATTGTAGGGTTGAGGTTTTCTTCTCACTCTATGACAAGTGCGAGAAGATGATGTGTGTAGCTAGTGGAGCAACACTACATCTGTAGCGTACATAACAGGACCTTCGGTCTAGTTGATTCTGCACTTATAAGTTACTGGAAGGGCGCTCAAGGCGAGCACACAACAGACTGTCTGGAGAGTTAGTAATGGTCAGAGGTGGATGGACACTACACTCATGGAGGTCTAACGTGTTCTTCTGCAATTTATTTATAAACCAATTCCAGCATGATGGATAAGCCCTTTTCTTCTTTTATATCTTTCATATACATTTATCCATGTTCTTTTTTTTACACAGCAGTTTCTTTAATACAAAAATTTAAATTTGAATTGCGAAACAGAAATCTTTCAAAATTAAATAATTACTCCTTGTTTGTGGCTAATTAATCATATAATTTATTAGACCATTTCTCATCAATATCCCCAAATGTCGTCGTTTTGATCTAAAGAAATAGAAGGGCATTGAAAAATGCATTTCCCAAAATTCCGGTCCGCAGAATAACCTACTGCCCTCACTGTTTCAAACTTAATGTTACAAACTGCGGTAATTTTAAATATGTCTTCTTTCCAAGATTCTGTGCTGTGTGGTTGGACAAGATGACTGGTATTTGGTGAGGTATCTTTCTTTTGAGATCGTGACACACTGGTCTGTTTGTTGTAAACTAATGTTATGTCTATCAATATTAATCAGAACTATTTTCAATGTGCTACTTCATTGAAAGATTTTACACATTTTTTTGAACATGTTTATAATCCAGTTATACCCCCCTTTCAAGAGAGGAAATACCATGTGTAGGTATACAGTGCCTATCTGTCCACTGTGTTATGATCAAAGCTAAAGTTGTGTATTAGGCCTCCCAACCATCCTAGAAAATGGGGGAAAAATAGTTGCCAGATATACTTGTTGGTGCTAAGACCAAATAGACTTATAATAAAAACTTTGTTTATAACATAAACCAATTAACCTCCACGTTTTTAAACGAATAAAAATGAAGAACCCTAAACAATTTTGTTTCTGATATTGATAAGCTTGAACTAAATAACATTGGTCATAGGAGGTAGGAGGGTAATTTGTTAAGTTACTATTTATATGTTGTTGCTAATTATATTTATTAAATTCAGTGGTGATCATATACTATTATAACAAAGAAGAGTAAATGAAAATAAAGTGGTCAAAACTTTTCACATCCTAAAATGCATAATTAGGTTTTTCTAACGTTTTGCAATCAGTGACAAGGTTGCAAAGTGGCATAGATACAACTGTTTCGACAAGCCATGTTTCCCCCACTCATTGTCTGGGTGTGACGTGAAATATTACTCTTTAACTTCTTTAAGCTTATTGAACACGGTGAGGCTCGTGTTGTGTGAGCACACTGGGTATCATTTTCCTCCTGTCCTGACCACTATTCTAGGCAGTTTTCGAATATTTTTTGATATGTCCCTTTCTTCAACTGCCTTAACTTTGTAAAACAATTTTTTATGAACTAATTATTTTTACATCTGGGCCCAGATTATTTATTTCCAATCCCTTATATATCGTTGTTATATTTTTGTAAAATTAGCAATGGTAAACGATACTAAGACTTCCCTTTAAAACTTTTTCTTACGTTAGTACAATCAATCTCTTTTTTTTTTTTTTTTTTTTAAAAGAAAAAATTATAGGTTGCCTGATAAAGTCGGTTTTTACGGGCGAAGATTTTATACGTGACAACGTCTTTTTCCCACTCGGGGTAGAATAATTATTGATAATGAAATATATTATTTAAATTGCACAATAAGGAACAGAGGAATTGAATGAAAATAAGAATTGCAACAAATTTTAACTATAATGATATATTTTTCTGTTTACTAAAAAACAAGGTACATAATTTTGAAAAGTTAATTAAATATTTGTTAATTGTAAGTGGTAAAAGTTGAAATAAAACATTTTACTAAAATTGGAATTTGAAATTCTTGGCTAAATTACATGTTAAATCAAAACTCCGATCTAACGCTCCTCGCGCGTGGTGAATGGTCGGTTTAGTATTATACGGTTTGTTTGTGGTCGCACATGATTATGACAGGGTTTAGAGGTTTTATACATTTTGTGTTGTATTTTAAAGATTTTATGACCTAGCAATACGGCCGCTGTTATTTCTTCCTCGAATCGACTGAATGTACGATATTGATAGTGCGAGAGTGATTTAAAACCTAAATAATGTTACTTAATCACACTATCAACATTTGTGTCAATAGTAATTGGGACAATAGACCTATAAACTCAGTTTCTCCAACATTTTGTGTTCAGATCGCTATACAATTAATCGACATCAATGCATAGTTTATCGTATAATGAAATATCAAGTGTAAACACATTATTTACCACCATTAATTGTTGTAGTTGTTGTAAATGACGAACCTAAGCACGTCCCACATTTTCAACGAATAAACAGTAGTTTATCTGCTTTTTAATCCCGTCCCGTGCCGGCGGACCCACAGATTTAATCTGCTTTATATTTCCCGATGCGGATCCCCTGTGCGGAGATCCCGTGTGAGGAGGACCACCATCTGGGACGGGCCATCGTAACGGTTATCCGGGTCCGTTACACCAACTGTTTTCAATTGAGTGGACTCCGTAGCCGCAACCTAATATGTTAGATGACTTTGTCACGATCAAAAAAAAAATAACAATATTTATTAATTATTGAAAAAAAACCTTAATGTTCCGTGATTTTATAATTTCGAAATAACTAGAGAAGTTCTTGGCCTGTGCCTATAAGTGATTGTTGCTTCCTGGTGCAAAGTATGTGAAACATTAAATACTAATGTGTTACGTATACCGACTTTCGTTAGTTTGAAATCGCCATGATTATATCCTTTATATTAACAGTCCTGATTTAGTGTACTTTAAAAGTAACATTGATCCTCCAAAAAATTTTTCGCAAAGAATATATTACGTTTTGACAGAAATTTAAAGTCTTCCCAGTGATAATTGCATAGATGTAAATAAAAATCCGTAAATATGCCTAATCAACATATAGACTTATTGACAAAAATACAACGAGTTACATGAGTGGTGTTTTAGCCAGGAGCACAAAAATGACAATGCCCAAAAAGGTTTAGTTGTGCATAAATAATAAGTTAAGTAAAATTTATTTCTAAAAGATTAAGTTTCTCCCTATCTGTATTATACATAGAACGCAGTTTTTCTCTCTACAATCCGACACACGTGGTATTCGTATGTACACACAGATACAACACAGAATGTATGTGTTGGTTTCAAGTGCATGGGATAGTCTTAAAAAGCACTTTTTTTTTAGTTTTAAAAGTTCTTTCGTATATAATGTATTCCAGTTATCATTATTCAATAGTTCCAGAGTGTTTTTCAATATTGCGCAAATTGAAATTGTATTAGCACCATTATTTTACATACATTTTTAAAATATAACATATGGGAAATAGCGATTTTTGTTGGCTAATGAACTCAAGGATACAAAGTGGACGTTATTTGTGTATAGACTACTTTGAAGTTTCCTCAACAATTTTTTATTTGGTCGGTTGTGAGGAAGGGGGGTGAAATATGAAATTGTTCCTGTAATGATTGTTCTTTTTTTAACAGTTTTATTTAACAGGATATCACAAGAACAAAATGTAACAAAGGTTTACTACCACCCAACGCCAAATTGCTTAAAGGCCTCAAACAAACATATTTTTTGAAAGGTTAGTTGATTTTATTTATGAAATTTAAGGAAATCCCTTTACTAAAAAATTGTCTTTCGCTACATCATTAATTAGACTAAAATCTACATCAAAAATCCTAGGTAGCTCCCAAAAAAAGAGAAAAATCTGAAAAAAGTGTTATGATTAGTAATTATTTTTGAATCCCTACCTACAGACACAGTTTTTTTTATATTAAATTTCTATATTAAACAAATTATACAAAGGTTGATATCTTTTCGATAAAATATACGAATAGGAGTGTTGTTTAAATGTTTAAAATTTAACTCTATTATATATAGTATTTTCTCACATTGCATGGAGAAGTTGAGGAAAAAAAGTGGATATGTGAACACAAATTAACTTGAGATATGCCAATGACAGGCAGAAGGCTTTTATTGTAAGGGAGTGGTCCATCTGTGAAGATTCTTGCTAAGAGAGATCAAGATCCTTGCTTGCCAGAGTAGGCATTAACAGGCAGGACGTTCTCCCTGGGATGACAAGCCTCCTATAGCGTTTAATAATTTACTGGTAGGCGAAAACAAAACACCCCACGACCTAAACTTGGCTGACTCCAAAATACGCAAAACGAAATAAAATTGTTTTAATTATAGATCATTTGTTCATGTATTTGTAAAATTGTGGGAATAACTCATAAACTAGTGGATTTAAAATTGCGCCCGAAGTGGAGCAGACCAATCACCATATGCTTTTTGGTAAAAACATCCTGAGATAATAAATCTATTTTGTTTTTTTCTAGTTTCCTATTCTACGAGATTGCACACAATTAAGCTACTTTACCTGTTACATAATTTAAGCAAGCACTTATTCTTTCTAGGCTAAACCATTTAAATTTGAGAGGCTTACCTACGATTAGTGTTAAGATATTGTGAATGCTCTTTATTTTTAATATAAATTGCTATTTTCATCTGGCAAGTGGTTTGGAGACAATACGGGAATAAAATAAACACTAAAATCAGCAATGAACAAATCTATGTGTTTGAAGAATTGTATTCAAACAGTTGTATATAATTTGGTACTTACTATCTCTAGATGAGAACTAAATAAAATACTACTGGATATACATGACAGCTGAATACTGCCCTTCCAAATAGAGTTTATGTTTTGTAACAGAATCCCTAGTTAACCAGCTATTTGGCGTCACATGTATGTCAAAGTTTTGAAAATTTAGAAATATTTCGTACGTTCCCTTAGCTCAACTCTCAGTAAAATTGCCCAGAAAAACAGCAAAAATTAAAAATAATTTCTTAAATAATTCTTCATTGTGTCTAACTCTAGATTATGACAATAAATATCTAATATATATATATATATATATATATATATATATAATATATATATATATATATATAAGTAGATAGTAATATGGGGTTCCTGGCGCACTTCGGAGCCGACCGAAAAGCAATGTAAAATACTGTTCAATGTACCATAAAGGAAGCTGAGAAATAACACCAAGCAAATCTCAATGAAAAATTAACCGAATCTACATCGTTCGTCTCAAAAAGCGATCGGTACATTACTATCTACTCTGTGGGAATGAAAAAATTACCAAAATCTACAGCTGTTTGCTTCTACTTTCTTAAGCTGTGCTTTGTAAAATGTTGTCAAATCTGCTACGAATAAAGGAAAAATCTTCGAAATCTTATATAAAATTTAATCAATTTAAAACATTTTTACTAAAAACATACATACTTTAATAAAAAACTTTTCTACTAAAATAAACAACATGAACTCACCAAAGTCTCTACAATTTTCTAGCATTAAAACAGTGCAACAAAGATGAATTCAGTGAATTGCGGTTTATTCTCAAACCAACAGTTTGATACCGTCTTTAAATGAAACAGAATAAAAAGAACTTGTAGAGTCTTTTGCAGAAAAAACGTCTAATGGAGTGTTTTACTATCGGCAAAAAAACTAAAAAAGTAAGGGATTACATATTTAATATAATTACGAAAGATATTGAAAAGAAAAGTAAAAAATAAACAAACAGAGAGTTTTTCATCGTTTTTTTATATGACATTTTTCCCATATTATACGTCCTTTCAAGATAATCAAGACTTAATTGATGAATTTCTTAGGAATTTTTGTGAGTATCAAGATTTATCAACACAATTCATTAAAGAGGCATTATAGAATATTTTTCTTATAGAATATAGCCACATTTTGTGTGAAACAAAAGGTATTACTGTAAGATAATATTCCATGTGATTCCTATGAAGAAAGACACCAACTATGGTTTATCAAAAACCGTACTATGACGTGGGGAGGGACTGCAAGTTTTAGAGTTTTATTCTACAAAGTTTAATTGTTAAAATTTCTTTATCTTTAATAGTCTTCTTTCCAGTAACAACCAAGTGTAATTTTTCATTTTTGTTTAATTCTTTAATCTTTTTTTCATCCAAAACAGTCAAAAAATCTGTTCGGTAAGTGTACTTTATAATCTTCCAACTCGGCAATTATTGTAAACCCCCCGCAATCGTTGGTTTACAAGCACCATTTTAGTTAAATAAATTTTTCTATCTAAATGGAGCGCGATAAAAATATCATGTCCGTTCTGCAAAAATAGAAATTTTAAGAAAAAAACTATGATCGCCATTATAATTCTAAAAAGTCATGAAAAAAACAAGCAAATTTTACAATAATGAACTAAATTATTTAAGACAGTGGGGCTAGAGAAAATAAAATTGCCGATCACGAAAACATGTTTAATATTGAGAAATTACGTGAATTAAAGAGAAATTTCAAAGTTGAAAAGAAAAATCTCGACCTATTTAATGATGAAAAACTTCAATTCAATAGCTGAAAAAGTTGGCTATCGGTACTAACGATAAAACCAAGTCTGAAATGATCGAAGAAATTGATAAAACTCTTAAAGTAAAATCCGAAAATATCATTGATGTAGAAGTTTTTATCCTCAATACACGGTCTTTTCAAGCAATACATTTTAACAACATAACTTGAACGAACAATTCCATGTCAATTTACAAAATATCTTTCAATTATGCGGTCAGAAATTAAAAGTTTAATCGAGAAATTTCAAGAAAATGTTAAAAATATGAAGGGCTATCTCTCTTTGGAATGTGAATACGAACGAACTTTAGTGAATGGTGAACCGCAAACATGTCTAATGTATTTTACTATCAAAGCAGACGAAATCTTTGACGTAAACGACTTTATTACTAAGCAATTTAATAAATTAACACAATCGAGAACAAACGAATAATCCAAATAAAGGTTCCGGATGGACATTTAAAAGTTGTAAACAACTAGTTTTGAGCCTTAACAAACACGAAATGATGAATGCAGGATCATACATCGATTTACCAAAGAATATCAAAGATAAAAAAAGCTTGTATAAATATAAAAAATAGAGATGATTTTTGCTTTATTTACTCAATAAGATGTGCTATTGAAAAACCAGAAAGAGACTGTGAACGTGTAAAGCAATACGAAAAATTTGTGAATGACGAAATATTTTCAGGTTTTGAGTATCCAATGGTCTCTGAAAGATATACAAATATTTGAAAAACGAAGCTACAATTCCAAGTATAAGTATCCAACAATGTCTATCAATGTCTACAGTTTTGATGAAAAATATTAACATTGTTCCGTTACAAATTTTCTGAAAAATATGACGCTGAAACAAACATTGATTTATTGTATGTTAAACAAGATGATAAATCTTCATTATGTTTTGATAAACCGATTTAAATAAGCTTGTTTCTTCGCAGTTGTCCTAAACATAAAGAAAGAAAATTTTTGTGTAGAAGATGTTTAAGAGCCATTTTTTACAAATCTGGAGATTTAACAGATCATTTAGAAATTTGTAAAAATCATGAAGTTTGTAAGCCAATTAATGCCATTTTCCAGGTCAAACAACTAAATTTTACTAATTATCAAAAGAAATTTAACCATCCGTACGTAATTTATATGGACTTTTGAGAGGCATATTAGAAAAGATTCCGACATGCAAAAACAATCCGCAAATAGATCGACTACAACCAAGATTCAGAGGCATATTCCTTATGGTTTTACTCTATATTTAGTGTCGAATGTGGACCAATCGCATGTACAAACCGATATGTTATCGTGCCAAAAAATGAAGAAGATTTGAAAAACGTCCCGACAAAATTGTTTTGAAGAACTCAATAAAATTATCGAAATACATAGCGAAAAAATATAATTCTAAGAACATGAAACCTATGAAATTGACAGAAGAAGAAGAAATTTCGTATCAAAAATTCAAACGTTTGTCATATCTGTGAATGGTCTGCTTATGAATGTTGGGTCAATTCAGTATGGTTTTACTCCTGATAGTTGGAAAGATAAGAGTTATAATAAAGTGAGAGATCATTGTCATTTAACCGGCAAGTTTCGAGGCGCAGCTCATGCATGTTGCAATCTAAAATTTGAAATTTCCTCAGAATATTCCCGTTTTCTGCCACAATATGTCAAATTACGATACTCATTTGTACATAAAAGAATTGGCTAAACAATATGGAAATGTTGATTTGATTGCAAACACCGATGAAAAATATATAAATTATTCTGTAAATTCTGGATATGGCCTAATGAATTCGAAGGTTGATAAGCCAAGAAAATTCATCAAGTTTTTCGTTTGTAGACACGTTTCAGATTCATGGCCTCGTCTATAGAAAAGTTAGCTAAAAATCTAAAGAGAGAAGACTTTCAAACATACAAATCATTTTATACAAGATGGACTGAATGAGGATAATAGAAAGACAGCCAAATGACGACGACGAGATTATTTTAAAAATTCTATCTGGAAAAGGAATATTTCCCTATGAATTTTATCGACAGTATTGAAAAACTTGATTACACAGAAGAAATTGAGAATTCAAAGATTTCTATTCACTTTTGACAGATGAGAGCATATCTGAGAAAGATTATCAACACTACTTGAGCGTTTGGAACAAATTAAAAGAGAAAAAATCTTGGAAAATTAACTCTGATTTGTACAATATCCAAGATGTTTTATTGCTTGCTGATATATTCGAAAATTTCAGAAACATTTGCCTTAATTGTTATAAACTCGATCCGGCACACTATCTAACAGCTCCCAGTCTCCGCATGGGACGCAATGTTAAAATTAACGAAAATTGAGCTTCAGCTAATTAACGATTATAATATGTATTTGATGATTGAAAAAGGCATTCGCGGGGGCATTTCTCAGTGTATTAAACGATATGTGAAAGCAAATAACAAATATTTGAAAGATTTCGATAAGACAAAGCCCGAAAACTATTTGTTATACGTTGATGCAAATAACCTTTATGGGTATGGTCTAATGCAAAAACTGCCGTTTAGTGATATCAAGTGGATGGATCCTAAAACGTATACAAAAGAAGAATGGCAAAGAAACAATTTTGGAACTCACTGGCGACGAAGATTATGGGCTATATTCTCGAAGTTGATCTTGGATATCCAACGAATTTACAACGAACATCACAAGGATTTACCTCTTGCTCCAGAACATTTTAAAAACAAACTTTGCACAACTCTACTGGAGATAAAACTGAATACGTTGTTCATTCGAGAAATTTGAAGTTCTATTTTGGAACAATGGTAATGATTTTGAAACATGTGAATAGAGTTATTGCATTCGATCAGAAGCCTTTTATGAAAGAATACATTGATTTTAACACAAAACCATGAGAACCAAAGCTACAAGCGACTTTGAAAAAGGACTTTTATAAGCTGATGAACAACTCAGTTTTTGGAAAATCTATGGAAAATGTGAGAAACAGATGTGATATTAAGCTTGGAAATGAAGAATTTTCAATGAAACAAGCTAAGAAAAACAAATTTCAAATGCTTTAACATCTTTGACGACAACTGTATAGCGAGTCACATGTACAAACAAAAGGTTAAATTTTAACAAACCGATTTACATAGGATTTTCAGTTCTCGACCTCTCAAAATTGCTAATGTACGAGTTTTATTACAACAAATTAAAGAAGTTTTGATCCAGATTTGAATCTGTGTTACATGGATACAGACAGTTATTTTCCTAGAATTGAAACGAGATCCTTTTAAAAATTATTAAAGAAAATATAGATGACTTTGATACAAGTGATTATCCAAAAGATCATGAATGTTTTCACTACTAAAAATAAGAAGGTAATAGGGAAATTCAAAAGATGAGTTAAATAGCGAAAGTTTTAGAAGAATTTTGTGGTTTAAGGTCTAAGATGTACTCGTAACAAATATCTAGATAAAAACCCAGTTAGGTGTAAAGGGAATTAAGAGAAGCGTTGTAAATAAAACAATAAATATCGAAAACTTGAAGAGATGTTTTTGTTCGAAGATAAAGAAGAATTTAGGGAGATGACAGTCATCAAAAGTTAATAAACATGAGTTGTACACTGTTACCATAAACATAGCTGGCACTGAACGCTAAAGATGATAAGAGAATTGTCCTAGAAAATAAGATCGATACAGTACCGTATGGATATAAAAACAGATATTTTAGAAGAGTTAAATAAACTTGGAAACTTTGATATGTAAATGGAAGATGATTTAATTCACTGTCACAAGTGTAAAAAGAAAACGAAAAAATATAGATTCTAAGATTGTTCAAACTCAAAACGGATTGTATAGAATTGCAGCAAAATGTTCAAAATGTAAGACAAATAAGAGTAAATTTATAAAGAATCCAAATGAAAAACAAGTTAAAGAAAGAATTAAAGAATAAAGAAGAGATAGAGATTGAAGCTAGAGAAATTCATGCACCAGTACGAAAAAAGTTTAAAAAAGAGAAAAATTATAACTTTAGGAATTGACGATTTATGGGCAGCAGATTTAGTTATAATGTCTAACTATTCAGATCAAAATGATGGATTTAAGTATATGTTAAATGTTATTGATACTTTCTCAAAATATGCTTGGTCAAGAGCTAATCAAAAGAAAAAACGGCAAGGATATTTCAAAAGCTTTCGAAGATATAGTAAAAGATGCCATAAGGATCAATCACAAACCTCCTAACCTACTTCATACAGATAAGGGTTTAGAGTTTAAAAATAAAGAATTTAACGATGTTTTTGAGGAAATACAACATTAAGATTTATCATACTGAAAACGAAAGAGAAATCAAGTATTGTAGAGAGATATAACAGAACTCAAAATGAAAGAATGAAGGTTCTTTTTGAGATTAATAAAAACTTTAAATGGATCGGATATTCTTCAAAAAATCGTAAACAATTATAACGATAACAGTTCACAGCACAATCAAAATGAAGCCCAAAGACGTAGATAAAGATGCAAGAAAAGGAGTTATTAGAGACCGTTTTCAAGTATATTCCACCAGAAATTCACACGAAAAACTAAATTTAAAGTCAATGATCATGTAAGAATTGTTAGTAAAAAAACAAAACATTTTCGAACAAATATAAGAACAATTGGTCAAGAGAAATCTTTTGTGATTTTATCAAATTAATAACACAGAATCCTGTAACTTATAGTATAAAAGATTTAAATAATGAAGAAAATAACCGGAAAGTTTTTATGAATATGAATTGAAGAAGTCAAAACTGTAATATAAATTTTCTATATATAAAATGGCGCATCAAAAGAAATGTACAAAGTGCAAAGAATTTAAAGATTTAAATGAATTTTATAAAGATAAAAATAGGAAAGATGGAATGCATTATAATTGCAAAGATTGTGAAAGGGAATATCATAAAGAATTATATGATAAAATAGAAAAATTAACTTTGGAAGATAAAGAATGTCTTAAATGTAAAGAAACTAAAAAAATTTCAGAGTTTAATAGTGATCACTATAGTAGAGATAAGAAAGACTCATATTGTAAAGATTGTGTAAAGAAGAATCACCATAGATTATATTATGAAGATACTCAATGTGAATGTGGAAGAACTATAAAATGGTTAAATAATTATCAAAAACATTTACAAACAAAATATCATAATTCAAGAGTTTAACATTTTCATCGTGTAATAATTTGTTCTATATAAATGGAGTCTCAAAAGAAATGTACAAAGTGTCAAGAAGAGAATAGAAAAGACTGTTATTGTAAGGAATTATACGTTAAAATGAACAAATTAACTTTAGAAGAGAAAAAGTGTTACTTTTGTAAAGAAATTTAAAAATATTTCTGAATTTAATAACTGGCAGTATAGTAAAGATAGAAAAGATGCTTTTTGCAAAGATTGTGCTAAAAAAATTTTCAGCGAAAGTTATAAAAACGAAATGCCTTGTGAATATGAAAAAAGAATTCTACAATGGTTACCTAGTTATGCTAAACATTTACAAACAAAATATAATAAATCGAGAGTTTTTAGTAAAATTTAGAAACATTTTTCATCGTGTAATTTAGATATTCTATAAATCAGTCGAGATTCTGCCATATTTTGTAGTAAAATGATTTCCGTTGTATAAAATATTCAAAGATTCTTTCATTTGGTTATACAGATTGATAGAATTTGGTTCGTCATCAATGAACAAAATCTCTAATTCAGGATATTTTTATTTTTAGATGTTTTAATCGGTTTTGGTATTTCTCGTTTCTGAGCTCTGATAAACGTAATAAGGATATTCCCACATGTGATTCTTCTTAATTAACACAAAAACATGGTGTTTTTTCTTTATCAAAATCTTTACATACCATATCTCTCTTCATTAATTCCATTCGCAATTCTTGATTCTCTATTTTCAAGGATTTTCATTTGACCTGAAATTTGTAACTGTTTTATTTCATCTTTTAACTGCTTATTTTCGTTTTTGAGTTTGTACTCACCATATTTTCTAAATGGAAGGTAATACTTCTTTCGTAACCCAATTTTTAAACAATTTCGCTTCTGTTTTATGCGATCTCAAAATTAAAGAATAAAGTCCAGATTCATTAACGAAAACAGTGTTATTTTGGAAGTTTTGAAGGTAAGCTATTTATAGCCCCCCTTATATTTAGATTAAAATAGAAGTTTTTTATCATCTTCGTCAACGTTTATTCTGATCGTTTGCATAGTATTTTTCATATTCTAGAATTTTTGCTACGTCTTTAGCCTTAAACCAGATCACATTGTTTTCGTCAACAATTGTAAAGATATGTTTGCTTTTAAATCTAAGTTGATTATTGAGTAGGTCTACAACTGACTCCATTTAGATAGAAAAGAAATTTAACTAGTAATTTTTATTTCAGTATAAAGTCCAGATTCATTGATAAAAACAGGGTCAGGATGAAGATTGTTAAGGGCCATTCGAATAGCCCCTTGTTTTTTTAAGTCAAAAAATATTGAATTTTGTCATCATCATCAACTCATTTTTATCCTTTTTCAATCTTAAATATATTGTTGTTTTACTCTCTCATTATTTAATAAATTTCCCTCAGAGTCTTGAAATAGTCAGAACGATTTTTTGAATTCTTTTAATATTTTTTCTAATTGGAATATAATCGATTTCATTCGGTTTTTCACTGATTTTTGATCCATAAGCAACATTTGGGAAAAAAGTGTACAAAATTTCAGATTCTTTGTGTAAATGTTCGGTATGATTTTCAAAACTAGGTTCAACGAGATTGCAGTGCACTTCAATTACATCGAACGGTCTAAATTTTGGCGTTTTATTTCCTAAATATACCTGATTTGGCTCAATAGTTTCTTCTTGAACAAACCCTAATAAATCTACAATAATTTGCTGAAAACATTATTCTTAATGGTGATTTTATTTGAATTTTATTAGAGAGATAAATTTTTTTGCATTTCAAACTTGTTTTCGTCAAAGTTTAAAGATTTATCTGATTGTTTGAATGTTTTTCAGATAATTTTTAAGGGAATTTTTTATTTGATCGAAAGTATAATATCCTTTGTTTAAACCATAGTATTTTGTTATGTTCTTCTCTCACTAAATCCTATGCAATAAGGAGAACTTTCACTAATATTTATTACAAAATTGTCAGAATAAAAACCGCCGCTTAAACCGATAAAATAATTTGATTCTTCCTCTAAGTGTATAGGATGTTCCAAGTTTAAAACTAATTTAGAGCTTTCCTGAAGTCAACTTGAACAGCTTTCATTTTCGCAAGCGTTGCTTCAAGATGAAAATCTTCTATTTAAATGGAGAAATTTTTAAAGCAAAAAGATCAGATAAAACTTCAAACGTTTGAAGAAAATAAGAAAGATCAACCAATCAGATTGTTAATTGTTGGTTCAAGTGGATGTGGAAAAACAACTTTACTATTGAATTTTATCTACAATAGGTTGATTCCTTATTCCAATTTGTACGTCTTTTAGTAAATCTTTAGAACAAGACGCCTATAAAAAAATTACAAGAAAGATTTGAAAATATTGAGAAAAACTTAAACAAAAAAATATCACATTTTTATAATGCTTCTCAGAGGACATAGTTTCCGTTAAAAGCGTTAAGCGAATGTAAAAACCAATTCGTTAATCGTTTTTTGATGATTGTATTTTGGAAAATCAGGACGTTATTAAGGAATATTTCGTAATGTCTCGTCACAAAAACATATCTTGTATCTATCTTTCCCAATGCTTTTCAAAGGTTGATAAACAAGTTATAAGAAATAACCTGAATATGTTGTGTATTTTTTTAAGCAAGATGATCACTATTCGAGAAAGATTTATAACAATTATGTGGGATCTGATATGAGTTTTAAACCACTTTATTGAGTTATGTGATAAAATTTGGAAGGAAGACTATACGGGATTTTTAACTATTAATCTAACTTTGAAGCCTAAAAATGGCAAATATTTGAATAAATTTTTCCAATATAAACGTGTGATAATCTAGTTGTTTTTCATGTTTTTACGTTCACGTTCCACGTTCACGTTCATGTTTCACGTTCATGTTTCACGTTCATTTTTCACGTTCACGTTCACGTTTTACGTTCCACGTTTCGTGTTCTCGTTTCGTGTTCACGTTTCCACGTTCCACGTTCACGTTTATACGTTCCGTGTTCTCGTTTTCGTGTTCACGTTTCCACGTTCCACGTTCACGTTTTACGTTCATGTTTCACGTTCATGTTTCACGTTCATGTTTTACGTTCGTGTTTACGTTTCACGTTCGTGTTTCACGTTCCACGTTCCACGTTTCGTGTTCTCGTTTCCACGTTTCCACGTTCCACGTTTACGTTTCTTTCAAAATTTTCCTAAATAAATGGCGAACGTAACTTCAGAAGAAGCAAAAAAAACTTGATCAAATAGAAAAGAAATTAATCAAAGAATTTAAAGAACAGATTCGAATTGATGAAAAAGAACAAGAATTTATTCAAAAAATTAATCAACCTGTAACATCTGCAATAAAAAAATGTTGAGGGCAAAATTGAAAATGTTTTTAAGCGATAATCAAAATTTGATGAATTTGGTTCCAGTTGTACGGACAATTTGCTGATATTTCTGATACCAGAAATCTGAGTTTGAATTGCCAAAATTACCATCTTCAACACCATTTAGACCTCGAATCATTGAAGACTCTACCATAGTTTTGAACCAATAAGTCCTGGAAACAACGGATATAATAATTGGTGAAATTGGTAAAAAATTTCTTCCTAGAGCAAAGGATGATAAATTTGGTTTGTATTGGGACAGAAAAAAGAAAAGTTTTATGATTGGAAATTTGCCCGTGAATTTTGAGCATAATGATATAATTATTGAAGATAAAACATATGAAAGGAACTCCAAGGTTTTATGGAGATTATTAACAGGCACTGATGTTCCCAAAAAGACGGTTTATATTCTGAAGAAGACTTTGAAAAAGGTATACTGAAATTTTATGGAAATCTGATTCAATTTACAAAAATAATGATCCATCAACTAAGAAACCAAAGTCAAGTAAAGGTAAAAAATATCTCAATTTTGATTAAACCAATTTGGGAAAAAAGAATCGAAGGATCAGGTGTGAGAAAATAACAGTGATAATTAAGATTGAATACAGATATATCGACGATTTGACAAAACTCGATGGAATTATTAATTATATTTATGCTCAAGAAAAGGCTGGAAACAACAATTTTTTGAAACGAAAAGAAAGCGCGATTAAAGATTTTATTTCGAACAAACTTGATGAAATGATTGAAAAACCTGATGGAATTAAATATTTAAAACGAGTTTTGCCGGCAATAAGTTTCATCTATGATTGAGGGTAAGTGGACTTTTTGAATGATTTTATCAACAATTTACCCTTTTGAATTACACGTACCAACTTATCAGTATCTGGGGCCTGGCACAAAACTCGAAAAAAAGACTAAAAAGAGGAGATACTGGTATACAAATAAATTAGATCAAGCTGCTATGGAACACGATATTTTTTTATGCAAAACATAGAGACACACAAATTCCAGACATATCGCAGATAAAGTTTTGCAAGATAAGGCAATGGATAGATTTTTATCAAAAGATGCTAGTTTAGGTGAAAGATTTGTTGCGCTTCCAACAGCTGGAGCAATGTTTTTTGAAGAGAAAACTAGGAATGGGAATCGAAGAGAACTTGAAATTTTAACTATATAAATGGAGGTGAACGTAAATTTCAGCAAAAATCAGAAAGAAAAAATAAAATCCGCTTTTAAGAAGAAAATACCCGTTAGTATTCAATTTAAAATAGATCAACTAAAAAATGGCGAAGATAAAATATTTTTAACAAATAGACAATACAATAAAACTCGAAAAACATAAGAAAAACGATAAAGGTGTCAGAATAGAATTTTCTTATAATCAGTTGAAAGAAACTTAAAAATGGTGGGACTTTTGAAAGATTTATTTAGATTTTGGAGAAAATATTCCAGTTGTTAAAAATGTTGTTCCTTATGTTCGTAAAGCTGCTCCAATCGTTAAAAAGGATGTGATTCCTATTGTTCGAAACATTTTAAAATTGGTTAGATAAAGAGTTGGAAGATGTTACAGGATCTGGATTAGATGAAAAAACTTTGAATTACGTGAAAATCAAACATTGAAAAAAAAATTTAAAACCTTTAACATTCGGGGAATTGGAAGAAATCTGCAAAAATATTAAACATTTTAGAGGAATCTTCATGGAGAGATACATTACCTGAAAAAGTTAAGAAATTTGAATGTGGAATTGTGAATTTAGACTCGATTATGGGAAGTGGAACACATTGGATTTGTTATTATAAAAATGATAAGAATGCATATTATTTTGATCTCGTATGGAAGAATTGAGGACAAACCACCTATAGAATTGATTAAATATTTGAAAAAAATCAAGCGTTTATTATAACGATTCTCAAATTCAAGACTACAAAGATCCCCCAATTTGTGGTTCATTTATGTGTTTTTGTGTTTGAATGAAACTGAGTAATGGTAAAGAATTTTAAAGAAGTCGTTAACAAATTATTGCTTAAATAAATATGGATTCACAAAATATTTTTGACGTATTTGGTACACAAATTATTCAAAATGTAGATAATAGTTTCAATTTTGATAGTTTGAGAAATGAGTTTGATAACAAGTTAGAAAATTTTATTACAAAACCTTCCAGATTCAGATATGTTTGCTGTCGAGATTGATTGAAGATTTTTAAAGCAGAATATGATAACAAACTTGCAAATTTCTCATGAGTTCAAATGAAGTTGCTGATAAAATAAAAAACATTGGAAAAAGAAGTTGATGATGGTGTAAAAAAAATTATTTACCAATTTAATGTCTCATATCGAAAAAAGCTGATGAAATTACTGAAGCAATCAAAGTTGAAAAGAATTATGTTAGTTTAGCTAATAAGAAAAGAATTGTCGGTGTTCGACCTGGTATTGACAAACATTGATGTTGTTTGTTAAAGAACAAATTTTAAAAACCTCTAAAATTAATCAGAAAACATCGATAATTGTTGATTTACATGATCCCGAATGTTAAAAATGCCTTAGATTTTTAAAGGAAAAAGAATTAGCGGTGTTAGTAAAGGAATTAATCCATTTGATGTTGTTGTAATGATTCAATTAGAAGATCCTATTAAAAATGTTTAATGAACTAAAACAAAATTATGAGAATCATAAACAGCATGTTAAAGATTTTTACAACAGAAGTCTATGAAAAACTTGATGAAAGAAGTAAAAGATCAGTAGACGATGTTGGTGAATTACTTGATAAAGTAAATAAACTAGAAGAAAACTTTAATATACATATAAAAAATGATGTTAATGTATTAGTTGGTGAAAGTAATTAACAAAATTCTGGAAGATTTTTATACACATTTCAATGAGGAAGTAAACTTTTTTTAAAGATTTTGATACACGTTTTAAATGAGCAAATAACACATAATAATGAATTACTTAAAAGTATAGATGATCGATACTCTTTATATCTCGATAAAGTAAATAAACTAGAAGAAAAACTTTAATAAAATTTAAAGAAGATGTTGATAAAACTTTTGAAAACATCGACAACAGATTTAATGGAGTAGGTGGTTACGATGACTAATTTTTCCTTATATAAATGGCGCTCATATATTGTGTGAGATGTAAAGAGAAAAAACTGCAACAAACGATATAAAATACTATGCAAACATTAACGGAGTTAAAAGAATTTCGGGAAAATGTGCTGAATGTAACTCAAAAAAGAGTCAATTTATAAAAACTTGATTTTGAAATTTTTTTCTTAATAAATAGAGATGGCGGGACAATTACAGTGCTTTCGATCTTTTTATCATTGCAACACGAAAGAGATTTGAAAAAAGGAACATTGGGATGACATTTCTCAAAAATATGAATTATCCGAAGATATGATGAGATTATACGTAAACAAATTGAATTGGTATAACATTGCTAAATATCAAACTTTATCATCAGAGTTCATTCAAGAAAATATACATTATCAATTAAAAGATCATATGTCTGTTCTTTGTCTCTATCAACACTTGAGTATAAAGTTTTTGGATGAAAATAAAGATACAGTTGATTGGAACAATATTATAGATAGCGGTTACTATCCTGTGCAGATTTTATTGAAATATGTGACCGAGATCGCAAAATTTAAGGAAGAGAATCCTGAATATGACGAAGTAGATCATTAAAAATGACTCTAATCTTTTTAATTATTTTACTAAAATTTATATCTTTTCTTATAAAAACGTACATTAGATCGATGAAAAAATGATACATGATGTTTAAAATTTCTAAATTTTCTCTTATTAAATGGCGGACTACAGAAAATATGCTAGTGATATTGAAAGGGCGGAGTTTAAAAATTTCTATCCAATTAGTAAACAAACATTTGAATGAACCGAATAAAAGAACTGAGTTTAATATTGATTTTGGAGAGATAACTTTTGGCTCGTCTAACTTCCAGTTTTATATTTCTGGAACTTTAACAAAACAAGATGGTCAAGCATATCTTGGAACTGATAATGTTAGATTAATCGATAATTTTTATACCGTTTTTATTTTTCTAAGATTGAAGTAAGAAAACACAATAAAAATTGATAGAAGAAGTCGAAAACTGTGGCCAATTAAGCACAATTAAAGGAACTATTTCGTATTCAAAAAGTGATGTTATTTCTCAAACTTCTAATGGCTTTGAATCAGATTTTAAATTTGGTGTTTTTGAAGCAGCGGGAAATTTATCTCATTTTGGATTAGGATTTTTTGAAAATGTTACTATTCCGATCTATAAAGGAGGATTTTATCTAAGTTTTATAAGAGCAGAAGACGATGATGTGATTCTGAAGACTGCAACTGGAAATGTTATGCCTGTTGATGGAAAAAATAACAATTACAGATTTTTTTATTAGAGTTCCAATGATTGATTATAAAACCACGAGTAAAATTAGGTTGATTTGATTGAAATTACAAAAAGTCAAAACATTATGTTTAATTTTCTAGATTGGCAATGTATTGAACAAAAAGGTATTTCCGGAACAACTTATTCGTTCGATATTACAAATATTTATAGAAACATCTTCAATCCCAAGTTCATTATTATAGGTTTTCAAACAGATAGACAGAATAATCAAGAAAAAAATCCTTCAAAGTTTGATAGTTTGAAATGTAAAAAATATCAGAGTAAAATTGAACGGTTCTTATTATCCAGATGAATTACAAAACTTAAACATTTCAGGAGGTCTTTTCAGAATCATGTATCAGATGTATCAAGATTTTAAGAAAGTTTACTGTAATAATAAGGAAATGTATTACAATCCTAAAGAATTTTTTAGCGAATAGACCTATTTATGTCATTGATACAACAAAGAGTTTGACAAATATTTCTGGTTCAAAGAACGATATAATTATCAATATGGATTTTCAAAAAGCTGTTACAAACTCGACAGTTATGTGGTTGTGGTTTCTGAGAAAATTTTTAGCCTATGATGTGATTAAGAACGATATTAGAGAAATTCAGTAAAAATCACGTTATTTTCACTATTATTCATCGGAATAATTTTAAAACTTTACAGAATTGTTTAAAGACATTGATATAAGTATTCATTTTTAATTTCAAAAGAATATCTTAAAAAATGGGGATGATATTAACAAAAAAAAAAACTATTCCAAGGTCATCTTAAGGGTTGGACCGGAAGTTATGATTTTTTTAAAAAATACTTTAATATATTACTGATCCTATATACCAAATTTCAGCAAAAAAGCTCCAATAGTTCTCGAGATATAAGAGTTTTTAAGATAAGGGATGATTGGGGTAGTTTTTTGAAAATTTTGTTTATTTTCAATGAAATTTTAAGTTGAACTCGCTTGTTTTTGAAGTTTCAGATTTTTCTGATAATTTTTTTAAATTTTTTTAATGAAATATTAAGAAATAGGGGATGATTTCACCCTTATGGATAAGATTTAAGTCGAAAGAGTTAAGTATTTACTATATGTGTACCAAATTTTCATTAAAATCGGTTGAGTGGTTTTTGAAATATAAAATTATTAATAAATTTGTAAACTAGCAATCCTAATTGAACAACTTATATAGCAGAGATATAGCTTATAACTTTCGAGACTCTCCGTAGCTCAGTTGGTAAGACGCTTTGCCTTAAAAGCCTGAGGTTCTGGGTTTCAAATCCCAGAGCTTCAGGCGCGCTTTTTATTCAGGAAGACATGGTTGTCGTTCAGTGGTTGGGGACAAGTCTTTTACACGAGTGGCCATAGTGGTAATGACTATAGAACAAGCCGAGTAATGACAACTGTGGTTGGCGCGCCATTTGCTTCCTCACCTTTATTCCACTTTCATTCCTTAATTCCTTCTCTTCTCTTAATTCGTACATTCCTTCTCTTCCTTAATTCGTTCATTACATTCATCATTCACATCATTCATTAATACAACATTACACTTAACAAAACACCCGACACAAATTCCCTAATTGTATCTCTCCATCAACTTCTACCACATGTAGTTTACCAAAGAAAAATGAGACCTTGGGAACAAAAAAATTCCAGAGTCCTAAAGACCCGAATTACAACAAAACAGCTCCTAGCCATATAACTTGGTTGGACAGTAGCAGTGCAGGGCCAAGTCTCTAAACAATAGACACCGTAGAAGTTGAATGTGATGTGATTCCCCATAGCGCAAACACGCACACTAAACAACACTACACCAAAGACACAATCATTCATTTTGTCTTTTACAATAATTGATGATGTTCATATTATTCTCATTTCATTCCCTTCTAAAACTTCAAAAAATATACTACTTTCGCTGATGAAAAATCTCGATTTCTTCCCGGAATAATCTTTGTAATCGTACACATAATATCCTAAATAGTTGTACAATAGAATGAAATTATTTCTATTTATCTCTGTTGTTAGAAATGTAAACACAAACATTTGCGCTGAAAAATTTATATCTCGGCAGACTTAGTTCCATAATCTCCATTTATAAAAAAATCTTTTTGTTTTAAATGGAAGAGTATAATGCCAACTGTTACAAGTGTTTCTAATAGAGGAGAAATTATCGATAAAAGATATTTAGTTTGTAGAGGTTGTAATTTTAATTTTGTTAGAAAGACCTAAACCTAAGAAATTTCGAAATAAAATTAACACATTTGAATAACCTGCTTACAAAATTGCAATATGGAGACAAGAAGGCAAACAAAATTTGTTACAGAATTTAGAAAACAGAATAAAAATTTTTACTTATCTCTTGGAACCATTGACAAAATTATTTTCCTTTTCAAAGAATACATTAGGTTTGTAGGTATCGATACACAACGTTTTATTATGAAAAGATATTACCTGTATTTTTTCATTATCTGGATGTTGAATTTGTTTATGATTTTGAACCAGAAATCCTCGATGATTTTATAGTACATTTGGAGAAATTAAACGAAGAACCTCTTGAAAAGAATGCGGTTTTTACTCACATTCTCCCCGACTTCTCGAGTGAAGGTTAGCGAATTTCATTTTTTCCGTCTTTAAAATTTTTTCTATTTAAATGGAGAGTTCTTGAAAGAGTTAAATGATATTGGAGAATGTAAATTTTAAAGAGTATAAAGAAGTTAAATGAATTGGAAGAAAGGAAAGAAACATAGAATCTTGAATTTGGAGAAAATGAAAGATAAAATTCGGGTTTACAATAATTGCCGAGTTGGAAGATTGTAAAAGTACACTTACCGAACAGATTTTTGACTGTTTTGGATGAAAAAAAAGATTAAAGAATTAAACAAAAATGAAAAATTACACTTGATTGTTACTGGAAAGAAGACTATAAAAGATAAAGAAATTATAACAATTAACTTTGTAGAATAAAACTCTCTAAAAACTTGCAGTCCCTCCCCACGTCATAGTACTGTTTTGATAACCATAGTTGGTGTCTTTCTTCATAGGAATCACATGGAATATTATCTACAGTAATACCTTTTGTTTCACACAAAATGTGGCTATATTCTATAAGAAAAATTCTATAATGCTCTTTAATGAATTGTGTTGATAAATCTTGATACTCACAAAAATTCCTAAGAAATTCATCAATTAAGTCTTGATTATCTTGAAAGGACGTATAATATGGGAAAAAATGTCATAAAAAAACGATGAAAAACTCTCTGTTTGTTTATTTTTTACTTTCCTTTTCAATATCTTTCGTAATTATATTAAATATGTAATCCCTTACTTTTTTAGTTTTATGCCGATAGTAAAAACACTCCATTAGAACGTTTTTTCTGCAAAAGACTCTACAAGTTCTTTTAATTCTGTTTCATTTTAAAGACGGTATCAACTGTTGTTGAGAATAAACCGGCAATTCACTGAATTCATCTTTGTTGCACTGTTTTAATGCTAGAAATTGTAGAGACTTTGGTGAGTTCATGTTGTTTGGTGACTATTTAGTAGAAAAGTTTTTTATTAAAGTATGTTTTTTAGTAAAAATGTTTTAAATTGATTAAATTTTATTAAGATTTCGAAGATTTTTCCTTTATTCGTAGCAGATTTGACAACATTTTACAAAGCACAGCTTAAGAAAGTAGAATGCAAACAGCTGTAGATTTGGTTATTTTTTAATTCCACAGAGTAGATAGTAATGTACCGATCGCTTTTGGAGACGAACGACTGTAGATTCGGTTAATTTTTCATTGAGATTTGCTGTGTTATTTCTCAGCTTCCTTTATGGTACATTGAACAGTATTTTACATTGCTTTTCGGTCGGCTCCGAAAGTGCGCCAGGAACCCCCATATTACTATCTACTTATATATATATATAAATCACTGTTTATTTACTTTCGGTTGTACTGTTTATTCATTTATAATTTTTTTTACTATTTAAACAATTTATGCACCTGAAGACGGTTTGTCACCTAAATATAGGTGCCAATGTTTTAAAAAATATTTTTAATATTTGTACAGTAATTTACTAAAATAATATTGAATATATTAATATATATCCATCTCGTATATATGTATATATAGATATATACATCTCCATATATATATATATGTATATATATATATACATATATACATACATATATCCAAATACAACATAATTGAATCGGAAAAAGTAAAGCGCTCTGTGGTTGTAATGGTAACACATTCACGCCGGCAAGTGAGAGAATCCGGGTGTTCGACTACCCCGGCGGAGCAAGTATTTCTCTTTTGTGATTCAATGTTTTATTGAAAATTAAATAAGGCTATTGCCATTGTTATACAATTTATAACGTAAATTAAAAATTCGTTTGACAGGTGGTTTTGGTTCTTCCGATCATATTTAGTTTGCTTATTAAACGCATATGTGACAGATACGGCCAAATACAAAATAATTGAATCGGAAAAAGTAAGCGCTCTGTGGTGTAATGGTAAGCACATTCACCCGGCAAGTGAGAGATC
>NW_025780096.1:0-62531 GCF_021130785.1 Homalodisca vitripennis | reverse complement strand
TTGTTGATTGAAACTTGATCGGTGTAAAATATTCCATTCAATCAATACACATGTTACAGCCCGACGAGACGCTTGTATCACGCGTTACGTGGGGGATGTATTGTTTTACCTTCACATACGCATTCTCTGAAGAAACAATACAATGCCTATAACAGGAAATATATATTATTTATTTACTGTGACCAAACATTTCAAGTATGCCTTGTTTGACTTATTTACAAACTATTATAACTGAAAACCCAATTACTCTCGTGTAATAAGGATTGATCATATATATGATAAGTAATGAAATTGATTTATCTAGTTGATTTATATACATAATTTATTTCGAGTGAAAAAGCATGGTGACCTAAAGCATATGAGAGATAACAGAATTATAACAATAATGTGTAATAAACCTAACTGAAGTAAAAGTTTTACATATTACAATTAGTGAAGTAACAGAGGATAATATTAAAGTAAGATATACAATTTTTTATACGCTGTAACGACCCTTATTCGTCCCGTCCTTAATCTTCACCCTTTCAAATAGAAACTCTGTAAACCAAAGTGCAGTTTCCCTTATTGCCCTTGACCTTTTTATTTTCCGCCTTCCGCTATTACCGACGTCCTGTTGTTTCCTAACTTATCTTATCTTAGCGTCTCCTCCCACGGCCCTACGTCTAGCTCTACACCCCTCGTTTTCTTTCCGCCAATAATCCTTATTTCCGCTACACCTAAAACATCTCCTCTACTCCCCTCCTATCCGTAAACAACCAGCGTCGTCCTAGTTTCCCCTGCGTCGTGCCCTAGTTCCACGTACCTCTTTTACCCTGACCTTTGCCCGCACCCTAGCGGTTATCCAGGTTTCCGCTTACCATTATACGTTTCCTATCCTCGTGTCCTACTAATCCGCTTTGGGCGTCGCCTTCAGGTAGTCGGCGTCGTCCTATACACACTTCCTCTTATAATTCCTGTGTCCTTCGCTTTCCGACGTTACAATAAGCCCTGTCCTATTTTCCCACGATCAGTCCGGCCCCTCCGTCACTTGACCTTACCCTGCGCCGCCGATGGAACTTCCCGTTACACCTTATCGCCTTCCGCGTCTTTCCCCATAAACCTGACCCTCTCCTAAACACTCCTACATGCCCACCTAATTCCTACCTCCCATACGTCCTGCAGCGCCGCTTTATACAAGTCGGCACTTTTTTCCCTATGCCGACGGACCCCTAACGACTCCATCCCTGCAATAAAGAATACGGTCGGGTATTCAGAAACGGCAGCGTCGCCATTTCAAACAGGTTGGAACAAGCAGACCATATAACCCTACGGAGAGATGTTGCCGGCACCGCAGCTGGGAGCCGACTGACAATATTGGGGGTTCTGCGCATGCGCCAGCCTGGCTGCTATATAAGGGAGCCTATCATCAGCACAGCTCTCATTCGTTCCTAGGAGACCACCGCAGGAAGATCTCCGAGACCGACCACGCTTCGCCACTATCAGGTAAGATAATCGCCTCTTCGTCTTTCCCCGCTAGAGCAATCCAAGCGGAACCTTTCGCCCTGCGCTAGAGAAATCCCAGCGCCTCTTCGTCTTTCCCCGCTAGAGCGATCCAAGCGGAATCTTTCGTCCTGCGCTAGAGAAATCCGAGCGCCGCTATCCCCTCGCCCGCTAGAGCAATCCAAGCGGAACCTTTCGCCCTGCGCTAGAGAAATCCCAACGCCTCTTCGTCTTTCCCCGCTAGAGCGATCCCAGCGTAACCTTTCGTCCTGCGCTAGAGAAATCCGAGCGCCTCTATCCCCTCGCCCGCTAGAGCAATCCAAGCGGAACCATTCGCCCTGCGCTAGAGTAATCCCAGCGCCTCTTTCTCTGTCCCCGCTAGAGACATCCGAGCGGAACCTTAGCTCCTTTGTTAGACCCTTTTCCCAACGCTTTTATTTCCAAGTTATTATTGTCCTCACTCCTCCTCATACCCTACTCGGAGCCTGGGCTGTGATGATACCGAGCGTTCGTATTGAGTCCACTTAGGTTGACTCTGCTCTAAATCTGAGCCTTGGGTTTTCCGAATTTAACTACTTTCTCCCGACCCCTGGAATACTTTACCCCATTCCACGACTGAGTCTTTCTGGGTCAGTTACAGTTACGTTTACGTTTGCGAAAATTGACGTTACAATTTGGCGCCCGAACAGGGACTTTGTTTTGTTAGTTAAGATAGATTTTACGTAGTTACTTAAGTGTATACTTATCATAAAATTATGGGAAAAGATCAGTTGGAGAAATCTTCTTCCGTTTCAAAAGCACCGAAACCCCCATTATCCGCTCCCCCGCCGTCGATGGAAACATCAACATTAACGACTCGCTCTGCAGATGCCTCCGCTGAAGCCAAAACTACGACAACGAGCAGCATCGCAACTCCATTGACTTCAGTGATGGATTTTGAATTACCTACTACTTTGAACGTCACACTACCAGAGTTTACTCGAGAATCTGTAGCTCCTCAGTATTCTACCGCCTTCACCTCCAGAACCGCCGAGGCACCTGTAAGTTGGGTCTACAAGCTATCTAAATCGGAACTTCAGGCAGAACTGGATCGTCGCAACCTAGACAGCTCTGCCGGCGTGCGTGAACTTCGACTTAGATTGGTGGAAAATATTCGCACTCCTGTATCACCGTCTGCCGGAGCAGAGGGAACCTGGACTAATGCAACATCGGACTTAGATATAAGTGGCTCACGGAAAACTGATGTAATTCCTGTAACTTATCGACAGGCTACTACCAACGAAATACTTGAGAATGTAATGGAGATTATTGGCCTGCCTCCTAATTCTGATGTGAACTCCTTAAGACAAAGACTATCGGACCTGACGTTGCAAGAAAAACGTGTGTATAGAGAACTACCCGCACAACAACGAGTATATATCGGTCACGAGAACACGAATAGTTTTGAGGGATGTATGCAGAACCAACAAACAGACGCCGCTTTGTTAACAAACCCCAGGGGACATTCATTAGATACAGCAAATTTGTGTAATTTGGTACGCAAATGGAATATCCGCTTTGATGGCAGAAGTGATCCCATAGCGTTCCTGGAAACGGTTACATGAACTGATTGCGGCGTATGAAGTTCCTCCAAACCAAATTTTGAGATCACTCCCGGAAGTTTTTAAAGGGTATGCTCTTCTTTGGTGGAGGAATAATTGGGATTTATGGCAAACATTTGATGACTTTTGTCACAGTTTTGAACTCCAGTTCTTACCTCCAGGCTATTATAAGAACTTGGACAAAGAAATACAAGACAGGACACAAGGAGAGAAAGAAAGCTGTAGAGAGTTTATAGTTGCTATTTCGACTCTTCTGCGACGTCGTGGAGGCTTTCAGGATCAAACTCGTTTGGATCGAATTTATAATAATTTGAGACCTGATTACCGATTTTATATACGAAGAAAAGACATTCGAAGTCTATCAGACTTACTTAGTCGAGCCGAGGAGTACGAAAGTTTACTGAGAGATAGAGCAACATTCCGTCATCCTCCACCACCGTCACAATCGCTTACGCCTGAAACCGCTTACTATGCGAAAGGAAAAAGGAGGCTGGAATTTGTTGAACCAGTGCACCTGGAGACGTTACATCCTTTTCAGAAGAAAGACATACAGGATCCACAAAGATCACGTGAAACTTATGGAATGAGGCAAAATTGGGACGTTAAAGAAAGACGTCTTGGTCCAGAGAGAAACCCTAGGAACAACGCTTTGCCGAAAGTACAGCGCTTTGATCATCTCGCCGATCCGGGACCTCGACAGTGTACGGATCAACGAAGAGAAGACTCTCGACGTCAAGATCGGCTTCATAGAAAAGAATCATCTCTAGGAGAACGAGCTCCTCATAATCTCCAAGATGGGAGACAAAACTTGACATCCCAGGTAACGAATCCTAGTCCTATATTCTCACTTTCCAATGAAAGGAAGCCGATTTGTTGGAATTGTGAAGAAGAAGGGCATGTATTTCGTGAATGTCCAAGACCTAAATATATACGTTGCTACTATTGTAAGAAGGAAAAGCAGCTTACAACGACATGTTCGTGCCGCGCGGGAAACGAATCACCGGCTCTACGGACGGGAAGCCGTTTGAGTCGGTAAAAAGGAAGCCCACCACTTCCCAAGAATGGAACGACTGGATTCGTAGGGTTACGAACTTTCCATCGAATCCGGAGAAGTCTGTAATTATTCTGGATCTGAGACCTTTCGTCAATATATTAATATGTGGAAAATACTTTAAGGCCCTTATAGACACAGGGGCTATGTTGACCTGTATATCATCAGAGGTAGCTAATTATCTTGATACGAAGAATACACCTACTAAGAACACGACTTTGAAAATCCATTTGGCCAATAACCAGGAAGTTGGGGTCCGAAATACGTATACATTCCCCTGTACTTTAGATGACAAAGAAACCGTCATAGAAGCGATACACGTGACCAAGTTGTCAACTCAGATTATCCTAGGAATGGATAACATTTCCAAGCTAAACTTAATTACAATGGACTTTGCGAGTTATTCAAATGGAGAATCAGTTGTGGACACCAAACCACAACTTTCTGCTATTAATCCTCTTACACCGGATGAAGAACACATACCAAAAACAGTTCTTAGATGAAGAATTGCCTCTTCTGGCTGAATCATCTGGGCGTAAAACGTTAGTCGCACATCAGGTTTGTCTGAAAAATTCCCAGCCAATCAAACAACGCTACTATCCACGGAGTACGGCTATGCAAGATATCATGGATAAAGAAGTAGACGTTATAGAAACTTCCTCTAGTCCTTGGTCTTCACCGGTGGTCCTGGTCAGGAAACCGTTTGGAAAATATAGATTTTGTGGTGATGGTCGTTGTGTGAATGAAGTTTCTACTAAGGATGTCTACCCATTCCCGAAAGAGTCAAATGACGCTTCGTCCGGCTTCGAAGAAGCCCTAGCCAAGATGGGCATTAAGACTCCCCCAGGAGTTAAGGATCTCGTAACCTCCTACGATTCAGCTTCGGAAGTACGAGGAATCGAGCCTCTTACAAAAAAGAAAATGGATGTGGATCCTCCACCACCTGAGCCACCCGTTCATCAAGAGGTGGAACCCGCCCCCACAAGCTCTTCCAAGCCCTCCGGAAAAACAGACCCTCTGATGGCTATTTTGAGTGTTCGACGCAAGAGAGGGAAAACGAACCGACAGCGAGTCTTCTTGGAAGATGGATCGTTTATTAGGATGAACTCCAAGAAGATAGCAAACATTTCAAAGTACTATCCAAAAGTGGACTTACGTAAAATAAATAAGTCGTAGTATAACTAATTTTAATTTAAGATTACCATTAATACCAATGTGTATCTAACGTAAGTTCCTTTGTTAACCAAAGTATAAGTTTTAAGTTCTTTTTCGCTGTGTATAGTTTTAAGTCTCTTTTTTCGTTATGTATATTTAACCAAAGTGGTGTTTTAAGTTCCTTTTAGTTTTCAAAGCAGGGTTAAAATTTAAGTAATTTTAGTATTTCTATAGTTACCTTTCGATTATTTGTTTTAGAAGTTATATTTTAGATTTAGTTTTGTATTAAAGATACCTTTCTTTTTCTTTCGCTTTTCTTTTTCTTTCTGAAAGAAAGAGGGGGATGGAACGACCCTTATTCGTCCCCGTCCTTAATCTTCACCCTTTCAAATAGAAACTCTGTATACCAAAGTGCAGTTTCCCTTATTGCCCTTGACCTTTTTATTTTCCGCCTTCCGCTATTACCGACGTCCTGTTGTTCCTAACTTATCTTATCTTAGCGTCTCCTCCCACGGCCCTACGTCTAGCTCTACACCCCTCGTTTTCTTTCCGCCAATAATCCTTATTTCCGCTACACCTAAAACATCTCCTCTACTCCCCTCCTATCCGTAAACAACCAGCGTCGTCCTAGTTTCCCCTGCGTCGTGCCCTAGTTCCACGTACCTCTTTTACCCTGACCTTCGCCCGCACCCTAGCGGTTATCCAGGTTTCCGCTTACCATTATACGTTTCCTATCCTCGTGTCCTACTAATCCGCTTTGGGCGTCGCCTTCAGGTAGTCGGCGTCGTCCTATACAGACTTCCTCTTATAATTCCTGTGTCCTTCGCTTTCCGACGTTACAATAAGCCCTGTCCTATTTTCCCACGATCAGTCCGGCCCCTCCGTCACTTGACCCTACCCTGCGCCGCCGATGGAACTTCCCGTTACCTTATCGCCTTCCGCGTCTTTCCCCATAAACCTGACCCTCTCCTAAACACTCCTACATGCCCACCTAATTCCTACCTCCCATACGTCCTGCAGCGCCGCTTTATACAAGTCGGCACTTTTTTGCCCTATGCCGACGGACCCCTAACGACTCCATCCCTGCAATAAAGAATACGGTCGGGTATTCAGAAACGGCAGCGTCGCCATTTCAAACAGGTTGGAACAAGCAGACCATATAACCCTACGGAGAGATGTTGCCGGCACCGCAGCTGGGAGCCGACTGACAATATTGGGGGTTCTGCGCATGCGCCAGCCTGGCTGCTATATAAGGGAGCCTATCATCAGCACAGCTCTCATTCGTTCCTAGGAGACCACCGCAGGAAGATCTCCGAGACCGACCACGCTTCGCCACTATCAGGTAAGATAATCGCCTCTTCGTCTTTCCCCGCTAGAGCAATCCAAGCGGAACCTTTCGCCCTGCGCTAGAGAAATCCCAGCGCCTCTTCGTCTTTCCCCGCTAGAGCGATCCAAGCGGAACCTTTCGTCCTGCGCTAGAGAAATCCGAGCGCCGCTATCCCCTCGCCCGATAGAGCAATCCAAGCGGAATCTTTCGCCCTGCGCTAGAGAAATCCGAGCGCCTCTATCCCCTCGCCCGCTAGAGCAATCCAAGCGGAACCTTTCGCCCTGCGCTAGAGAAATCCCAGCGCCTCTTTATCTTTCCCCGCTAGAGCGATCCAAGCGGAACCTTTCGTCCTGCGCTACAGAAATCCGAGCGCCTCTATCCCCTCGCCCGCTAGAGCAATCCAAGCGGAACCTTTCGCCCTGCACTAGAGAAATCCCAGCGCCTCTTCGTCTTTCCCCGCTAGAGCGATCCAAGCGGAACCTTTCGTCCTGCGCTAGAGAAATCCGAGCGACTCTATCCCCTCGCCCGCTAGAGCAATCCAAGCGGAACCTTTCGCCCTGCGCTAGAGAAATCCCAGCGCCTCTTCGTCTTTCTCCGCTAGAGCGATCCAAGCGGAACCTTTCGTCCTGCGCTAGAGAAATCCGAGCGCCTATATCCCCTCGCCCGCTAGAGCGATCCAAGCGGAACATTTCGTCCTGCGCTAGCTAGAGAAATCCGAGCGCCTCTATCCCCTCGCCCGCTAGAGCAATCCAAGCGGAACCTTTCGCCCTGCGCTAGAGAAATCCCAGCGCCTCTTTATCTTTCCCCGCTAGAGCGATCCAAGCGGAACCTTTCGCCCTGCGCTAGAGAAATCCCAGTGCCTCTTTATCTTTCCCCGCTAGAGCGATCCAAGCGGAACCTTTCGTCCTGCGCTACAGAAATCCGAGCGCCTCTATCCCCTCGCCCGCTAGAGCAATCCAAGCGGAACCTTTCGCCCTGCGCTAGAGAAATCCCAGCGCCTCTTTGTCTTTCCCCGCTAGAGCGATCCAAGCGGAACCTTTCGTCCTGCGCTAGAGAAATCCGAGCGCCTCTATCCCCTCGCCCGCTTAGAGCAATCCAAGCGGAACCTTTCGCCCTGCGCTAGAGAAATCCCAGCGCCTCTTCGTCTTTCCCCGCTAGAGCGATCCAAGCGGAACCTTTCGTCCTGCGCTAGAGAAATCCGAGCGCCTCTATCCCCTCGCCCGCTAGAGCAATCCAAGCGGAACCTTTCGCCCTGCGCTAGAGAAATCCCAGCGCCTCTTTATCTTTCCCCGCTAGAGCGATCCAAGCGGAACCTTTCGTCCTGCGCTAGAGAAATCCGAGCGCCTCTATCCCCTCGCCCGCTAGAGCAATCCAAGCGGAACCTTTCGCCCTGCGCGAGAGAAATCCCAGCGCCTCTTTATCTTTCCCCGCTAGAGCGATCCAAGCGGAAACCTTTTCGTCCTGCGCTAGAGAAATCCGAGCGACTCTATCCCCTCGCCCGCTAGAGCAATCCAAGCGGAACCTTTCGCCCTGCGCTAGAGAAATCCCAACGCCTCTTCGTCTTTCCCCGCTAGAGCGATCCAAGCGGAACCTTTCGTCCTGCGCTAGAGAAATCCGAGCGCCTCTATCCCCTCGCCCGCTAGAGCAATCCAAGCGGAACCTTTCGCCCTGCGCTAGAGAAATCCCAGCGCCTCTTTATCTTTCCCCGCTAGAGCGATCCAAGCGGAACCTTTCGTCCCTGCGCTAGAGAAGTCCGAGCGCCTCTTTATCTTTCCCGGCTAGAGCGATCCAAGCGGAACCTTTCGTCCTGCGCTAGAGAAATCCGAGTGCCTCTATCCCCTCGCCCGCTAGAGCTAGAGCAATCCAAGCGGAACCTTTCGCCCTGCGCTAGAGAAATCCCAGCGCCTCTTCGTCTTTCCCCGCTAGAGCGATCCAAGCGGAACCTTTAGTCCTGCGCTAGAGAAATCCGAGCGCCTCTATCCCCTCGCCCGCTAGAGCAAATCCAAGCGGAACCTTTCGCCCTGCGCTAGAGAAATCCCAGCGCCTCTTTATCTTTCCCCGCTAGAGCGATCCAAGCGGAACCTTTCGTCCTGCGCTAGAGAAGTCCGAGCGCCTCTTTATCTTTCCCGGCTAGAGCGATCCAAGCGGAACCTTTCGTCCTGCGCTAGAGAAATCCGAGTGCCTCTATCCCCTCGCCCGCTAGAGCAATCCAAGCGGAACCTTTCGCCCTGCGCTAGAGAAATCCCAGCGCCTCTTCGTCTTTCCCCGCTAGAGCGATCCAAGCGGAACCTTTAGTCCTGCGCTAGAGAAATCCGAGCGCCTCTATCCCCTCGCCCGCTAGAGCAATCCAAGCGGAACCTTTCGCCCTGCGCTAGAGAAATCCCAGCGCCTCTTTATCTTTCCCCGCTAGAGCGATCCAAGCGGAACCTTTCGTCCTGCGCTAGAGAAATCCGAGCGCCTCTATCCCCTCGCCCGCTAGAGCAATCCAAGCGGAACCTTTCGCCCTGCGCTAGAGAAATCCCAGCGCCTCTTCGTCTTTCCCCGTTAGAGCGATCCAAGCGGAACCTTTCGTCCTGCGCTAGAGACATCCGAGCGCCTCTATCCCCCCTCGCCCGTTACAGCAATCCAAGCGGAACCTCTCGCCCTGCGCTAGAGAAATCCCAACGCCTCTTCGTCTTTCCCCGCTAGAGCGATCCCAGCTGAACCTTTCGTCCTGCGCTAGAGAAATCCGAGCGCCTCTATCCCCTCGCCCGCTAGAGCAATCCAAGCGGAACCATTCGCCCTGCGCTAGAGTAATCCCAGCGCCTCTTTCTCTGTCCCCGCTAGAGACATCCGAGCGGAACCTTAGCTCCTTTGTTAGACCCTTTCCCAACGCTTTTATTTCCAAGTTATTATTGTCCTCACTCCTCCTCATACCCTACTCGGAGCCTGGGCTGTGATGATACCGAGCGTTCGTATTGAGTCCACTTAGGTTGACTCTGCTCTAAATCTGAGCCTTGGGTTTTCCCGAATTTAACTACCTTCTCCCGACCCCTGGAATACTTTACCCCATTCCACGACTGAGTCTTTCTGGGTCAGTTACAGTTACGTTACGTTTGCGAAAATTGACGTTACAAACGCAAAGTACGTAAGTGCGATTGAACACAATGATACTTACTTAAAAATAACTTTATCGTCTAGTTAAATTACGTACATTAAACATTTTTAAGTACAGATTACATTTGTATAGTGGTACATTTTTTAAGTACCATTCCTGTCCCCTTTCTTTTTTTTCCGCCGTCTTGTTTTTGTCTGCCGTGACGATTGCCATTGGCTACTGCTCTTTGGACAGTCGTAGGTTGTTGGTAGACGAATACAGACGTGTTGTGACCTGTGTTCTGTAGTTCAGTTATAATGATTAGTGTTCTGTATAGTTTTTTTATTAAGTTCATGTTTTAGAGTTAGTGAAGTTTTCAAACAAAATGGTGGTTGTGATTCCTGACTTAGGCGTGCCACAACGCTTTGGTATGATTTGTTTATTTTAACCTGGCTTGTAATTATGTATTAGGTTAGTTATTACCTGAAGAAGAGATCAGATTGCAGATCTCGAAACGTAGTGTTACTGATTTATTGTTTCACTGAACGACGGCAAATTTCCGGAAAAATCCTGTTTCCTTCACAATCCTTCCATCGTCAAAAATAACCTTCAAACAAAGAAGTAAGTACAGATGTTGAAAAACGCAAAGAGGAATATTTAAAAAAAAAAATACAATCACGCTAGAAATACTATTGTTACGTCTACAAGCAGGAGTTTAGCAGGATTAGATACTTTTATATTGTATATAAGAAATAACATATACATTAACTAACTATCCGCAAATTATAAATTTTATAATTTTTCTTTACGTCAAAACATATAAAAATATAGGATTTAAGAGCAATATTGATAAAAATGCACCTTAGCTTACCGTGTGATTCTATCAGTGTATTAGTTACATCCTAGCCACACACTAATCAGGCAAGTACTCCTCCCCCTTTAAGCTTTTTGAAGAACTGCTTCAACTATAGTTCATCTTGGTTAGGTTCTACACAGAGAAAGCGACTAGAAAGTCGATAGAAAGGACGAATGGCCTTCGACAATATCAGTATTGGATACCTGACGTACAAAATTTCAAATGTATAGATATGTTCATTCTCGAGATATCCCTCGGAAAGATTGGGCGGACACACACACACACACACACACACACACACACACACACACACACACACAGAGAGAGAGAGAGAGAGAGAGAGAGAGAGAGAGAGAGAGAGAAGTTGACACAAAATTTACTCATTATAGAACTCATTCTGGTGAAATCATTTTCATGCAAAATGTAAAATCTATATATGACATCTTTTTCGATATATTTTGCTACACGAACCATTCACATTTTTGTCAATTATATTGGTTTAATATAAGTAATCAAATAATACAAGTCTACACAACTAGATACTTTAAAATTATGTCCATATGTTGGGATAGTTAAGTTACATGAGATAATATGTCACATGTTTAAACTTTTATTGGGGTGTATTGAGTATATTTACAAATTTATTTATTCTGAATGTTTCTCGTTGCTATCATTATTACCCGTAAAAATACTCCCTAACGCTCAGCCAAATCTCATGGAATGACATGCACTATAATCATACTTAGTGTTCCTCATAGAGAAATGAAGCATCATGAACAATTTCACATCTATCAATAGCTCAGTTCATTTACGAGATCGGAAATGTGTCCATGTTTCCATCTCGGCGAGAAATAGGCATCGCTACAGCTCAGCCAATTATTAAATTAATTCTGTTCTCAAAAAGAGGCTTAGTTTTGCAAATCTCTGAGTTCTCTTAAGAGTAAGTTTCTGCATTCATAGGAGATAATAGTAACCAGTAGATTTCTTAATATCAATTGCAGAGGCTAATACGATTTATATAAATGTTTCTGCGCTCATAGAAAGTGAAAGTAATTAAATAAATAAGTAAATTAAGTGTCAAAACAATAAATCTCATATTCTATACCTCTTCAAACCTGGATTCACGAAACATATTTTAGCACCGAATTGTCTTTCCCTAAAGTTGACATGCACACTATCTGTAAACAGTCAAACCGATGTTTTGATCATATTATTTCTGTTTTACCTTGCATCAATTTTTACAATTTTTTATGTTTAATCTTTATGGATGCAAAACTGTTTTGCGATAAGTTTCGTGATCTGCTCCAGTGCGTAGATAAGAGCTAGTCTGCGCGGAGAAACACTCCTATCAAGTGTTCCAAAATAGGCACACAAACAGGCAGAAGGGCAATACGCAATATATTCCCTATATTCTCACAAGAACACCAGCAGATGCTCGCGGTTTATGTAACGGAATATTCAGTCACTTCAAGGTCAAAACATGACATTTTTTCTTAACACAGAACTTTTTTTAATTTAGTGTCTGCTTTTATCAATACCACCATTTTAAGTTAACAATAAAGTAAACAAGATTTTTTATTTAAAATGTTTTACTTTTCATAAAGTACAGAAATAGTACTCATTAATCCGTATTTTATAATATTTAAAGTAGGGTTTTTTTTATTCCAAATACACCGATATACTGTTAATATGGAAAATAAGTTAACAAGGACATGGGCCTGTAACTAATTATATCGTTGCATTTATTGGGTGAACAAAACAAGAATTTAGTATTCAAGGATATCTTTGACTTATTTTAAATATTTCCACAACGCTTGAAAAAACCACATTTAACCTAATTTATCATATACAAACACAAGCTTGTAAGTTTTATACTGCTTACACATGTTATAGTTAAAAACTATACATTTCCAAATATCAGGTCAGTATAATCTGTAAATTAGTTATTATATTAAAAACTTAGAAAAAATTACAGATCGTATATTTAAGAAAAGTACATTCCAATAAACAGCCGAGCGACTACTAATGAAGTAAATTCGTCAATATAAATATGACTCAATAAAATAACACTGAAATTGTTTTTCTTATTAAATAATTTGATTGATATAATTTAACAATTTACTAAACAAAAAGGTTGCTTACATCCTTTAATATAACAGTCATTTCCTTTGTGTTAGTATAACATAGGTTAGTCTATTAGAACATTTAAATTCACACATATTTGAGCAACAGTAGAACCCAGTTATTGCTTTTTTTTATAATAGTGAATTTTAAAGCTAAATCTTGATCTTCAAAAGATACAATTAATAAACATAAAATATATACATACAGTTTGGTTAGTTTTAAAACTCCAATAGCAATGATAACGTGAGATAAAGCAACGAAACAAACTGGAAGTATAATAAGAACTGTAATGACACTTGTTATCTTTAGGTTCTAACGAAAGACAGTTTTCGCTAACGATTTGTTGTGTATAACAGCTAAAATTGGCTAGAGAATTGGTGATAACCTTTCCTCAACAATATAGGGTATTTTACATCACAAAATAACTGAGGGATCTTAGCAACAATTATTATTTGTATAACATATATTAGCACTGCTTACGAGATTACAAAAATAATTGTTATTTTAATCTATAATCACATACTAAAGAATATATTGTAACATATTTGCATCAACCCTAATAGAAGCTATAAACGCTTCCTGTACGTTTGTAAAAAGTTGTCAAATTGTACTTGGTACCAGTATTCTACATGATTTCTGTCACCATGTAATATTTATTATCCACTTAGGTGCTGCCATGTTTGGTTATGAGATTAGCCCTCAACCCCTGTAACTACCGTTGAATACTGCAGGCTAATGTACAGAGGCGATCTCTCAGTGCAGATAAACCCTCCGAAAAACACAACAATGTGAACTCTGGCTTTGGCCGGAACTGTTTGTTTTCGATTACACAATGATACTGAACCGTTTATACAAACAGTGTTATTAGTTTACGTAAATGCATTTTCGGACCAGTACTTCGAAAGCCCCCTTCACTTGTTATGACTAGAAACATAATATAGATTTACAAAGTCACGATTACAACACGGTCTAACAACGGGGTCAACTCTTTTCGTTAATATAGACAAAGGAAAGGTTGTCAATTGTGTTATAATACAGACTTGTTTTTGCTATAATAAAATTGAGTTTGGGTCACTCGTCTCCATACTAATTGAAAAGTTTTAAAACCAAAATGAAATAAAATAAAATTTTTAATACATTTTTACTGTTAGATAAAGCTGTAATGATCCTCTTATGACTAGATTTCATTTAAATACAATATATATATATATATATATATACATATAACTATAATGTTTTAAATTTAAAAATACTTTAAATTGTTCATAATTTATTACATTATACGTAAACAAACCTTTCGATACACATCTATACATGTGTGAGTCTTAAGTTTACTAGTATATATTGCTAATGGCGTAGTGTAGCGGGTACGGTGATTATCGCATGACAACAGAATCAAAACAAATCCGAGAGTGGCTGCTCTTTGGATGGGTGACCGCCGCGCTGGGCGATCGGCCCGCCTACCTGACAATTAGTGTTGGTACGGAAGTCACCTATTAACCGTTGGTCCCCAGGTTGTGTTAGAGAAGGCTCTTGCTAATATCAAGAATATTTTATCTATATTTCATTGGAAGATCATATGACTAATGTTTACTCCTGCAACTTTTTTATCCCAATTTCTTTAGTTTTTGGATTGATACAGTAAAAGAGTTAGCATGATCAGTGATGACCTTGGTCAAATAACATAAAGCAGGCTGTGTGTTGTGTTTTGCTGTCTAATATCCCGCTTTGTAAAAAAGTTTCTGGCCAATTCCTGGCAGCTGTTTTACTTGGCAGCTTCATCTTGGCGTACTGTCAATGATACAATACTCAGACAGACACCATGCCAAATCTCTGACCAGATTACCCTTATTACTTTGAGAGCAGTGGCTCTTTAAAGTTATCTTATTCACTAATCAACTCCTGTTTAACATCCTATCATAGCACATTTTATTGTTGTTCAAACAGTTTGTAACCGATTCACGCAAAAAACCGTATGACGTTTTTCAGTTTTAGTTATTACAGTATGATATGAAATGACGCACTTACACACATTTATTTCGAATTTTTGAACATAATCTCAAAATTCCAAACGAACTGTACCTATTACACTTGTTTGTAATAAGTAACATTACTAGAAACAAAAATGCATAGATTTATATGGCCATATAGGATGTCCCACGTTGGCTAATATTTTATAAATTTGTTCACTGCATCAGGCAATGAAAATATCAAATGGAAAATGTTTGCAAGGTGATTTTGGTTCTGTATATCTATCTTTAGGCTTTTTTATGGAAGTATTTTTAATTTAAACGGGATTTAAGCTAAAAAACTGGCTTTACACTTTGACGCTAAGGCCTGCAAAATTTTAATTACTTTTGGCTTAAGGAGTGAATTATTATTATTACATCAAAAAAGTAAAATTAGAAAAAAAGAAAACACAGTGATATGAAGGTTGAAGAACATAATATAAGTAGAATGTTTCTTCGCCAGGACAGTTGTAAGTCATGATAGCTAAATTTTTATTATATGTCCGATTTCTGTGACCTTGTCTTTTTTTAACCTCTAAGCAAACCTTTCAAAAACTCAGGGTTGGGCATTGGTTTTTATTATATCAATAAAATTCGGATATTGTTTTAAAACTATCAAAGATATAAAATGTTTTATGATTTTTAAATCATTTAATCAACATTTAAAATATGCTTTTTAATACTTTAGAGTAATTTAAAGAGTTCTTATGGCTATTGATAGTTCCTAAATGATAAATTCTCCATTACAATTGCATTTAGCTTCAAAGATTGTCTGCCATATTAAAATATTCGCGTAAGTAAACAACTATAATGGCCTCCAAAGTGTTTATTGTACAGATTACTGGATTTTACTGTAATGATTTATAAATATTTACACTCAAATAAAATCGTCAATAAGGAGTCATTATTTGATACTAATATATTATTAAAGCCCATATCATTAAGTTTTAATTGCTGTATCGTAGTATTAATAGTATATAAGTGTATAATAATTTACATTTTCAGTACTCCTAGTTGTAGTATCACAGTTAAGTAATATGTTCCTTTATACTTAACAAAGGAGGTCAAGATTAATATTCAGATGGACATAAATTATTCGAGAATGTTTTCCCATTACTCTCACCAAGTTGTGAGGGGAATGGTTACGCCAACGGCACTATAAGTCATAAACGTTTTAAGAGTTAAAAAGAGACATTACAGAACTTCTTTGGTTATCAAACTGCATAAAACTTATGTACTTGTTATTCATATGGAACGTACCTAATTTTAGGTTTTTATGTATTAATTACAAAAATTTTGCAAAATGAATTACAATGAAGAATAAGAACAAATACGTACAATAAACTAACCGTTATTAAATTCGTGCTTTAAGGTATACAGTAAACATTAGAGCCAAAAGTGATGTTACGCATGATAATAGCCTCTTTTAGTTACCAGCTTTGCACACGTGGGAAAGTGTATTAACTACATAACCCTTGGAGTTGTAATATATATATATATATATATATATATATATATATATATATATATATATATATATGTGTGTGTGTACATTATGGAAAGTTTATATGGCTCTCATGGATAACCTTAATATGACATCCGCATAATAGCATATATACAGTGCAGGAGTACGCCATACCAAGTGTCGCGTAACTGGCTTCTCTGGAGAAAAGTTTCAAGCATATAGCTCATTTCACTATTAAAAGATAGAACGGCAAAAAAAACGTGAAATTGTGTCAGCCCATTGAGTGTCAGGATTAAACGGCGTTCAGACAAACTCTATGGTTAGACTTACAATGCCATAGAACTAATTTTGGAGTCACGTAGAAATGAAGTTCTATTCAAAGTTTTAAGGCAATAGAATAAATTACTATCAAAATATCTTACCACACACGATAAATATACATTTTTGTGCATAAAACTGAGATTAAATCAGTGTTTAATTAAGAAAGTCTATACACAGTCTTACAAATAATGATGTTGGATATTTTGGATAATTAATCATTCTTTAATATGCTACATGCTAGAATTTCTAATAATTACAATGGGTTTGTTAACACATTTATTTATTCTGCTATTTTCTCGTTGTAATTAATTTGATTTAAAGTAAATTTTAACCTTGAAAAAACATCAACCATTTACCTATGCCTAAATATTTAGTGAAAACAAGTTACTAAAGTTTATGAAATACTGCAACTCAACATTTTGAATTATTATAGAACTAGGCTTAGGTAGCAGTTGGTTGCAAGAACTGCTTGGCTCAGACCTGCACATTAGAAACAACCTACTTCGAAAAAGTATCTACATTTGAGTAAAAAAACAGTAAGGAAAATTTAGAAAACGTTTACCCCTTAAAAAACTTAATATCTAGGACTTAGCTCTCATAGTTGTGTTGAATTCTTCCAATCCCACCGGCTATGCCTAGCCTTCCATTTCAATTTTCTCTGCTACCAATTTGCGACAATTTGTACACTGAATTTGGAACGACTGGGCCCTAATTAATTAAATGAGGTCGTGAAACGTTGATTGGAAGGTAGGCCCCGATATTAACACCAAAACACCGTGCCGGTTCGTCGAGGGAGCGGGCAGCCAGCTTTGACTATAAAACTCCGACCACTAAAACTCGAAGACGTCCTCGCCCTACGGAAGCCTGAAGAGAAGAGAGCAAGAAACCTAATTCCAGATATCTAGACACCTGAACACTAGAACCAATCAAAACAGGCAGAATTCCACAGAAACATCTAGAAGACGAGGTTAACCATCTGGAAAAACAGACGACTCGACCAGCTGTAGGGAAACTGCTGCCGGCTACTGCCGGCTCGTCCAACGGCCAACAAAAATAAAATGGCAAACGCCACATACTTATTTTATATTTTATACTTATTTTATACTTTTTTATATAAGACAATATAAAAATGTTCGCGAGCAGTCAGCCAATTTCCATGGAGTGACATACACTATACACGACCTGCCTGCGAGCCATCCTGTCAACCTGGAGACCGCGCGAGTAAACTCGTACATCGAGGAGCTGTGCGTGAGGCATCGTGGGACAGAAGTACTCGACTTCGGCCTCATCGGCAGAGAGGCCTTCACACCGCACGGGATGCACCTCAAGCCCACACACAAACACCTGCTAGCCGAGCTGCTGCTGGAGTGTGTGCAAAGGTTGGACAACGCAGTCACCCCGGTCCTGGCATCGCCCGCTAGCACCTGCGGGCCGCCGCCGCCAACCCCACCGGGATCGCCCGCCGCCCATGTGTCGCCGGCTTCTCCTGAACCACCGGTCCGGACCAAGGCCTACGACACCTTCGCCGAGGCGGTGAAGAGCCAACGCCCAGCCAACCTCCAGTGCGGTGATGATTCTGGACAAAAAACTGTCGGTTTTTAACCAATGTAAAAGAAGGATAGACACATCAGAGCCAGAGCGTCAAAATTTGCGTCAAAAATTCCACAGAAAACATCAAACCAACCAACAAAATTCAAAATTCAACCAACATTTTCTCGGTTGTGCATCAAAATGCACAGACTGCCACCAACAAAGCAGACGAGCTGTCGCTCATGGCACGCGAACTGCATCCTGACGTTTTTGTTATTTCTGAACATGGTTTTCAAACCTGAAACAGTCAGACTGTTCAGGATTGACAACTATAAATTGGCAACATCTTACGATCGAACTCATTTTAAAGGGGGAGGTGTGGCAATTTTCGTAAAATCTGATATTGAATTCCTTCCACACAAGTTGACTCACAGTTGTGATTTAGATTTTGAAGTGGATGGAATAAAAATCGGCCTGAATTCTGATGATAAAATTACAATTATTGGTTTATATCGTTCTCCAAAACGGATGCAGCAATATTTTTTTTGAAAAATTTTGAAAATCTTCTAAATTCTATCTGTTTGAAGTCGTCCAAGTTTATCATAACTGGCGACTTTAACATTGATGTTTTAGACCACACCAATCCCCTGACCCAGCGGCTACGCGACATCCTAAATTCTTTCGGATTGATCTGGTCAGTAAACACGCCAACACGAGTGACCGCCACATCGAGTAAAGCCATCGACAACGTCATCACAAACATTCCAAACGCCTCAGTCACTGTTTTCAATGCGGCCATCTCTGACCACTTCGCTCAGGAGACCACTATCAGTAACTTTCAGCCAGAAATTGAACACCCGTCATCCAAAATCAAAAGAGACACTAGCTCGGAAAACATTGCCCTTTTGAATACGTTTTTAAAAAAATGAGTCCTGGTCGTTTTTAGACAATCTTGAAAGCGTAGATGAAGCTTACACCGCGTTTCATAATATTTTTGTTTATCACCTTAATGTAACTTGTCCTTTCAAAAATTTTAAAGAGCGCAAACAAGCAAAACAAAATTCTTGGGTGACGAAGGAAATTTTAGAATTACGTGAACGGCTCAAATTTTATCATTCGATTTACATTAGCACCGAAAATGAACAATTTAAAACTTTTTTTAGAAATTTCAAGAGCAAATATCGGAAAACAATAAAATCTGCAAAAGCACGTGAAATTGAAAACAAAATTGAAAAATTGCGAAAACTTTTCCAAAAACTGCTTGGGGCATTATTAAAAATGTAACTACACAGCCAAATTGCCCAAAAAACTTCCAAATTCCAAAGCTCAAAATCCAGGACGAAATTATTTCAGATCCCTCTAAAGTGGCAAGTGAATTCAACTCATTTTTTTCATCTGTTGCATCACTTGACCCATCATTCAAAGGCCTCAATTGCAGCGAAGTGTCATCGATGGGACCGGTCTCATCCATGGCACTGTCTCCAGTGAGTGAGGAAGGGGTGGCCCGCGTGATACAGGGATTGAAACCAAAAAAATCATGTGACATCAACGGCATGTCTGTGTGGCTGCTCAAACGTTGCTCTAAGCATATTTTGGCTCCACTCACAAATTTGATCAACTTGTCTTTCGCCCAAGGCATTTTCCCCTCCCTTTTGAAATCTGCGAAAGTCACACCCATTTTCAAAAAAGACGATCCTTGCCTTGCAAGCAACTATCGTCCAATTTCAATCCTCCCAGTTATGAGCAAAGTTTTTGAAAAGATTTTTCTTGTCAGATTTGAAAATTTTCTTGATCGTTTTGAAATCCTCTGTTCCGAACAATTTGGTTTCAGAAAAAACAAATCAACAATCGATGCGGTCACAGACCTAATCGATACAGTTGTCGATGGCCTGGAGAGAAGAGAACATGTGTTAAGCATATTTCTAGACCTCTCTAAAGCATTCGACTGTGTACATCACGAAACACTGTTGTACCAGTTGACGACATGTGGTGTTCGAGGTCTGCCGCACAAATGGATCTCGTCTTACCTCAGGGATAGAAGCCAGTGTGTGCAGATTGCGAATACCATGTCAGGAAAGGTTAAAAATGACTTATGGTGTCCCACAGGGATCTATCCTTGGACCTGTCCTTTTCCTTGTGTACGTCAACAGATTGAACTCATCGATCCTTACGGGGAGGATGGTTCAGTATGCTGACGATACAACTCTCTGCATCAGAGCAAAAACAAAAGATGAATTAGAAATCAACTCATTTTTAGAACTGAATTCATGTATTCAGTATTTTTCAACACTAAATCTGAGGGCCAACAGTTCCAAATCAAGCGTCGTCAATTTTTTTCTCCGGCAGCAAGAACCTGACAACTTCGCTGCCGTGATGGCGGATGATGTTCTAATAGAAGAAACTGATTCCACCAAGTTCCTCGGAATGCACCTAGATCGAGGGCTGACTTGGGACGATCACATTGACGGCATTTGTTCAAAGGTTTTCCTCAGGCATTTATGCCTTACGGAACCTTGCAAAATTCTGCTCTTTGGATATACTAAGAACGGCCTACTTTGGCTTGGTATATCCACATCTGACATACGGTTTGAGACTGTGGGGCAGCTGTTCTAAATACAAATTCGAACGTGTATTTAGAAGTCAAAAGAAAGCTGTCCGAATCATTTCAAAATTGAACTTCAGAGATTCATGCAAAAACACCTTCAGGGAGCTTGGATTGCTGACTTTGCCCTGTCTCTATATCCTGGAGGTTGTCCTGTACTGCCGTTCTAAGTGTAACTTGGTTCAAGGCAGGGACGTTCACCAGTACGGGACTAGAGGCAGGGACAACTTCCGCGCGTTCAACAACACAGAACTGCAGCATTCGAACGTTTGCCGTCTGAGGTTGGTGTCAAGCTAATCAATAAGCTCCCTGAAGAGATCAAACAATTGAATGACCAAAAAAAATTTAAAACTCGACTAAGATATCTTTTGCTGTCGGGGGTGTTTTACTCGGTTGACGAGTTTATGGAGAGCCGCTGGGACGAAATTCAAAACTAACACCATCAATCCTCTGGTTTCTGGTGTGGCAGTGGCAGGATTGTCTGGTGAGAATGAAGATGAGAGTGAATGAGAGAACCATGTGACTGTGTGCGTGAGTGAATGAAGTTTAGGCCTACCTTTTTACTATTTAAATATTTATTTATGACGTTTGTATGCAATTTTATAATTGTTACCGCAATAAAAATATTATTATTATTATTATTATTATTATTACTATGCCAATCAGTGTGCATCATATCGAAATGAACTGTAATAAAAAATTTCAAGTCTTAATGTATTCTTTAACTATCGTATAGAAAGATACACAGACAAGCAGAAATACAATTTTCCAGCCCTATGAGTCATAAGCTTCACTAATGCTTATCTAATTATGCCCAAAGTGATCATACAGAACAGAAACAATTTTACATGAATAAACATTGCATTACGCTAAATGGGCTCTGAATAGCTAAATTATTATAGAATGGTGAATTTCATCAACGTTTAACAACGTAATCTACGACAATTCCAACAAATAGCAGCGGTCAGCTCCGACACATTGCGTGAAAAATATTGGCTTCTTTTTGCCATAGTTATACTTGAATCTGACGTTTTCCGCTATATTTAACATCGAAAACTTTAATATCACAGAGTTTTAAACAACCATCGTCAAAGAACTACTGGCACAGATCAAAGTGCCTGAACCACGACACTAACAATCACGTAATTAGATCACACTACTATTTTTAACGTTTATGATGTGGCTTGGTTTTAACCAAATTTCATAAAACACGGAACTCAGTGTTTTTCATAACAGTTTCAGAAGTGCAATGCATGAATATATAAGGAAAACGATATCAAAGGAAACCATACATAGTTATCACTCTGTTTATTTTAAACCTTGGGGTAAAGGAGGTCGTAGTAAAGGTAGTGAGTATCAATTTTATTTCCACAACAAATGTGTTGTTTAAAGGTAGTGAGTATCAATTTTATTTCCACAACAAATGTGTTGTTTTCCAAAGATTTACGAATCCGCATATCTTTGTTTATACGTACTAATGCTGCACTTTATTATCTCTAGATGACTAAACAGTGGCCCACTCTAGGCGGTCGGCTACAGGGGACCTATTATCAAGACTATAAGAGGCTCCGAAGATATTCCTCTTCACTGTCTAGTCATACAGGCTCTCTAGTGGGCAAGGTCCGGCCTCCCCTCTTTCCGCCTGGTCTACTATGATAATACCATATCGATAAGACGCTTGCTTCATCTCAGAGGACTGAGAATTCAAGGCTAATAATACTAAATTTGAATTAAAATTTACTACATGATTACTACACATTTATTTGTTTGATTCTTGTTGTATTTAAAAATGTTACAAAACAGCGGAGATGTGAAAATATTTAGAGGCTTTAAACCACTTTGTGGTCGTTGAAGATTTATACCCTACAAAGCTGCTACCTTGTCTGAAACTTTATTATTACTGTTTGAGCACATACACAAGAGGAAAACTTTGCAGAAAACTGGCGCAGAGATTTCTAGCTGATTTAGACGCCATTTATAGAGTGTACAGCATTTGTTTTTTGTAATCTGGCTTAATAGCAAACACAGGATTGATTTGATGAATTTATACTGCTATTTAAACTTTCTTCATTAATGGGTTCCGTAGTTAATTGTACCCATTAGCACAATGTAGTAAACTTAATTAAGACCAATGCATATATATATATATATATATATATATATATATATATATATATATATATGCATTGGTTTTATTTAATTATATATATATATATAAATGTTAATAAACATTTATAGAACCTTTTAGTATTTAATATGATAGTAATAAAATTTAACAATAAAACGGATTGTTATTTCTTATAAAATAATTAAGTATTTTATATGAACATGAATTAATTTCTTTTAGAAATACACAATTATATAAACAACAATAACTAGAACTTTCAAAACGTTCCCTTGAGTAAATGGGTTGCTTAGATAAGTTTTCATGGCTAAATCTAAATAAAGTGTAATTTAAAGAGGGTTGACATAAAAATATTTATGTCAGTGAGGCATAATTAAAGAGGTTTTTAAACTGCTTTTTAAATTACGTGATACAATAATAATATATCTTATTTAAAATAACAAAGGTTAAAACATTTAACACTGTTTTGTCACAAATCTTAAACCCAGTGTCGATGAGCAGCGAGGTAGGAGTAATTTCTTTTAGTCAATTTACATAAATTATTTTATTCGGCTCTGAATATAAAAATATCCAAAATCCTAATTCCCTACCATTGCAAAATTAATAGTCTCTAAAATATGGTATTTTAAGTTACGTTATATGACACTTCTTTCACAAACGCTGTTAATGAGGGTTCTCGTTTCAAAAAAGCAAAATGTGCAAGTACTGTGGGACCTATGGGGTAGACATTGAAAAATTTTTACGACGATAATAAACTGCAGATATTGTCATTATATGATCTTCATACATAAATATAAGGGTTTTGTAGATGAGTGCCAAGTAATTCAGCAACACTTGCCTAAATATTGGCGCTCGAGCAGACGTCGCGACGGGCAGACGGCCTATCAGATCAGCTTTTAGCCAAAACATCCACACCAGACGGGAGATAAATACGTTTTAATTCAAGGCTACAACCGTCACTTGTTCAGATTATATAAAGAAAGAGGAGTGTTTACCAAACACTGAAATGTGGTTATTATTTGCTAAACTTTTGTGTTAGATATTGGGATTTATAAATTACTATAACAATTATTGGTATCATAGTTACTATTATAATTATTTTGGTGTCAATACTTATTGTATGTATTCTTTATGAGTAACATAACATTGCAATAATAATTGTTTCCAACTGCTTTCCAAAAAAATATATCATATACCAATAGTACCACACAATAGTTACAAACAAGGTACAAACAAGGCTGTAAGTTGATAGATTCTGGCAAAAGGTTTTTAAATAGCCTACCCTCAGACTATTTAGCCTGCTGACATGACCAACAATGTAAGGTTACAAGTCGTAGTCAACACCTACAGTGAATACAACAAATTTACAAGTTTAATAGATTAACCGAATTGGTGACCCTTACATATGCTGAATGAGTGAATAAGATCTCTAAATTAATTACATTAGTACGGATTGGTAGGATAATTGACAAGGTTTAATGGTATATAAATGTGTCACAAGAAGAACTCAATTTAGTTTATTTCATTACATTTTATTAGAATATCTTTAACTACTTAATTCCACACTTTTTGAATAGGTATTCACGTTATGGTTGGATATTTTAGGTAAAAAAATTAAAAATTGTGGATTATGATTAATTTTTTATTTTCAGATCATGAATGATAAGGCTTTAGGGTAAATTTTAGATTCTTACCATGTTTAACAGTTGAAATAATACTGTAACCCTCTATTATCAAAGTTATTTTATCTCTTGCTCATGAACTGTAAATTAATACTGAGGTATCAAAATATACTAATTATTTAGTCAGCAACTCAGTGTTTGGATTTTTGTCTCACGTCGTGCAAATTTTGGCTTTTGTACTTGAAAGGAGTCCGAATTTTTCTACAATTACGCAAAATATACTATGCAATTCAAGAGAGTTTTGGGGCTGCAAGAATTTTAACCATTCATTATGTACATATGTTTTAAATATACAGAAATAATATAATATTTATTCTTTGTTTATTATAAATTCTATATATACTATAGATTGTAAGATATGTTTTAAATTGTACTTTATAAATAAGTACGTTAGTTATGAGTAAGCTGTGTATACTACGATGTTGGTTTTTACTTGGCGTTATATGATAAGCGTTATCAGAAATTGCACGTAATCATTAGAAGTGTACATTGCATCGCAATACTGCTACCCAATAGTTACTTCTAGCGGACAAGGAAATATTTGTTGTAATGTTTATTTCAATTTCCATTTATGGCACTTGTTTCCTATCATCCTCGTGCTCACGTTTAAACTTAGAGGAAGTTTACAACCTCTTTAGGGCTGCTCTATCGAGCTACCTGACACTGAGGAAAAACGCGCCCTCCGACCTATTAGTACCTAAACTACTGTTAATGTGAATAATGTATTTACTAAAGGGAAGCACAAGCTACATATAACATTTTTTTAGTCACATCACACATGTCGAATGTACAGAAAATGTTTATAATTGTGGAAACATTCCGGAAAAGAAAGCCCTGAAACATAGAAGCCACACAGGGGCTACTTAGGGGTAGCCTATGTTTACCCTTGCTAAACATAGAGTTTGAAGCATCATAGCAAGAAATAAACTTCGATAAAGTTATAATTTAATGCATTCACATATTTTTATGTCAAAATCTGTTGACAACACATGACAACACATGACATGACAACGCATGACAACACATTTTGAATTTTCTTACTTGAAGGTTGGAAACATCCACAAATCTATTTAGGTTAATTTGGTTGATGTCCATTTTAAAAGACTGTCGTCAAATAATATTGAGGATCACTTGAATAAGTTACAGTTGAAGTCTGGTTCCATCGCGTATTTCAAGTCATCACCACTCTTGGCATCTATCGTGGAATATATGTATATTGTCTTCCGTCACACCCGTACCCTGGTAATTTATCTTGGGATATTTTCACTAAGTTGCATATAATTTGATTACTTAGTATTAAATACCACAATATTGTAAAATAACTATCAGTTTCCCGTAGCTTCGTATGCGACTTCGTGTTGAATAGCAAGGACATTCTAAAGACTCCACAGATAAGTGATTGTATCTGGAAGATATTTACATATTCTGATCCATTTTAAGTTTAAAATTATATAATGTTATTTTTGAATTTTGAAGATAGAGATTAGTACACAAGAAACAACATGGAATGTTCCATGATAATTTATTAAATAGCTCCAGAGACTTCAATTATAATTTAAATATTTTAGACCAGGGTGGATAAAGATTTAAATCCTTAGCTTTTCATCTGACGTGATATACTATAATGGGGGACACTATGAAATTTAGAAAAAAGTAAGTATATTTTAGGTACATGTTATGTCAGTGTTCACAACACATATAATGGGTTGCTTTCAAAACGATAAATGTCCATAAATTCATTATAATATGTAGTTTAATTAATTAAATATATGGTTGTGCTGTTATAAAACAATGTTTACAAAAGAAAGTTGATTACATTAAACAGGCTCTTTCAATTAATAACATTATTTGCTGTAATGCGTTTAATGAGTGAATTTTCGCAATAGTAAATATCAGTCAGGTATAACCCGGAGGTGTTTTTCAAATAGCAATATGTCAACCTGGAACCCTAAAAATGTCCATGTAAAATTTAAGTACAATTCATCTAGTCGTCTTTATGTGATTGAGAAATACACACAAACACCATTCGATTTTTAAATAACAGTATATGTAGTATATCAACTCATAGTTATCAAATCTACAACACTCTCTGTGTTTTTCCTCCTGATAGTAAAATATCCCTTGTACAAAAACTGCGAAGAAGCTAAATTACTAATTGCAGGCCTTATATTATTGCTATTTCAATACAATCAACGACCATGTCTAGGGCAGAGCTGATTACCTTTGGAAGTTGTACTGGGCGGTTATGGAGAGTCCATATATTTGGCTTTATACACAATTGAAGAAACTATTTTGGGTACTCAATTTTTATAATTATCATATATACAAACATTACGTTGTTTCGCTTACTACCTGTTACTTACAGCTTAATCCATATGAAGACAAGCTATACCGTTGTACAAATGTTTACACAAAAGCTGCGATAATGTTTCATACATTCACTTATCACCATATTCCATCTTGTTAGAGTGTTTTGAATTTCCAAATGTTTTAGCTGAGTATACCAAAATTTCTAATACATGTAAGACTTACAGTAGCAATATCTTGCGATATGTAACTCCCAAAATAGGGTTCGTATAACACGCTAATTTAGAAGGCTGAATAATTGTTTTAAAATAATAATTTATGTTTTGTACAGATATAATAACGAACAGATTAAATGCAGTAAATTATAACATTTTACCCGTAAGTTTCAATTTTAATCCCACTGTTCTAACTCAACAGAGATTTATGAATCACACTCTTAGTAATGTGTACATCAAAGTGGTGTTACACTTTATAAATCTATGAGTTTGGCTGAACTTAGATCTGACCGTATGGTTAATTTAGTCCAGTAATAATATACTGTCTGTTTTGTTCCGACGCATTCTTTATTTTCTATCCTTACAAAAGTGAAGTAGTATATTGTTCACATTCTTATATGCGAAAAATGGCTTTAACTTGTATTAGACGCTACAAAGATATTATGAAATAAAATACAATATTATTTCCTTTGTAAATGTATGAATTGTTTTAAATTATTATTTTTTACTTGAAATTACGGAATATTTGGTGCACAGATTTACACCAGTTCATCGAGTAAATAATAAGAATGTATTTAACTTGAACAAAATACATTTAACAAAATATCGAAACAATACATTCTTTTTATCTCTACAATTGCATGCGTGTTCGAATGCTTTGGTAGATTAAAAATAGGTATCATGTAGTAAAACTAAAGATTCATTAGTTTCTCTAGCTCATTAGTATCTCTGTTACTAACAGAGATTATATCTTGTATTTGATAACGATGTTTTCATATTGGTTTTATCTCAAACTAAAATCCAAGTAATAAAATATTATTCGCAAATATCTTCAATCTAATCAGGGCAGATAATGAAAAATTCCCGGTATTTTTCAAAAGTCTTCAGTCAAAAAATAGTTTAACCGTTTTCTTACCACGCATTTTAATATTAACGAGCTGGGGTTTTTCCTTTCACCATATTTTAAATGGAAAGCCAAGGGTATATAACATGTCAATATTCCTCTAGGTACAGTAATGGTAAATTTAATGTTACCCGCTCTGAAAATACACTATGTACCAAAGGCAACACGTACTATCTTTTTACTTAACGTTTTTATGAACAATGAAAGGTTTTATAGGATAACAGAATTTATGACAGTACCACCGTTATATGTTACAATATGTACAATAAAACTTTCCGAGGATTAGAATCCATCCCCTTCTTCAGGTTGGGGGTTATTATAAGAACATAAGGTAAAAGGGTTGAAACATACACTAATGCTGCTTAGAGACCAATACAGGTTACTCCGTCCTGAGCACAAGTCACAAGTACGAGAATTCGGTAGCACAATCACACGTCACACCAGCACAAGCAAAATTGGGATACTAACAAGAAAATCAATGTCAGCACCCTAGGCACCACGGTGTGACATATGAAACAACAGGACAAGGTAATAGTCAGGAGGAGGAAGAGTTAAAGGCAAGCCGTCTCTGGTCCTAAGTTTTGGTCGTTGACCCTACTGTCATTGTGTGTGTATGTATTTTTTTGGTTCGATTTAGTTTAGTTGGTAAATTCTTTTATGTGAATCTCTTACAGTTCAAACATAATTGGGAACCCTATAAACGTTTAACTTTAATTGTTTCATAAATACAACTTAATTTCTACTATTCTGGCGTACCTTATAATTAAGTGGAATGAGGACATCATTGGTAGTTAGACGAGTAGTTGAGTAGTTTAAACGAACTGAACATTCAAAAAGTTTGAAATGTTCAAAGTCAAAGAACTAATCTTTGCTTGTGGGCTGTGGTTGTCAAAGTCATGTTTAAGTTCAGACCCACACGAATATTTAATGTTTCGATCATTTGGACTGGAGCTAATAGTGAAGTGCGAGTACACGCTGGGCGAATAAATCTATCTTGTTTAATCTTGTCCGGACTGAAGTGATTGCTCCGGGACTTTGTGTTGAACAAAACCAACCCTTGTCATTCCAATTCTTTGATTGGATTTGTCTTTCCAATATCTGATTTACTCTTCAGTGGAGAAAACGTACCCTTCATTTGTCCTTTTGTTGAAGGATAATCAGCCAACATATAAAGTTTTAACATTTGGAAACAGCAGAATTTAGCATTATATTAGTTCCAGAAATATCGATTAATAAGAAGTATATGTGAAGAAATAGAACCAAAAACAAAAATAAATTATGATCTAAGATAACAGCTACATGGTTAAGAGGTAGCAAGCTCATCCGGCAAGTGGAAGATTTCTGCTGGAGTCCCTACGGAGTAAGTACTTTTTGTTCATTAATCTTACACCGATATACACATATGTGTAAACACGAAAACACTGTAAAAGCCCTTGTGTAACGTCATTTTTTCTAATTGTCACAAAAACTTCATTCCAGCATTGACTTTGATGAATTTAGTAAATTACCAATGGATCAGGAGTTGTTAAGATTTATTTTGTTTCTTTAAAATATAACATTTTTCTATGTTACTCGTATGAGAAAATTACACATTTTAAGCCTTTTCACACATTTATAGCTTACACAATTCTTGATGAAATATTCATCGAGTAGTTTTAAGTTTACATAGTTTTGTTATAAAAGTCTTCCAAGTTCTAACCTAACAATTTCTTAAGATTAAAACAAAACTTATTTTATATATTAAATGAGTTTAATAATCACACTAACAGCTTCTCCTACACTAGACAATGAGAGGGTCATGTATAGCTTTCACCAAATATATTTTATCATTTTCCCCAAGTACAAAAATATTAATAAATCAATATTACTATCATAATTACATTCTTACCTTTTGAACTAAACTAAACGTTTATATGAATAACAGTAGTCCTCTCTCGTATTACATTTAAACTTACTTAATACAATGATGAATATACTATTTTAGCAGCATCATTTATACCATAGTGAAAGGTGGTGGTTGAAATGGGAAAGTTGAGAAAAGGTAAAACGTTTTATCCAATCATTTTTGTGGCTATCAGACTTAAAATTAACCGTAGCCGCTTCATCAGTACATTTGGTACGTACATGTAAATAAAAGTTAAATTAGTGTTAATTGTTAACCATCAAGCCGACGACCGACTACTTAACTGGCATTTACGACGTGTAATCTCTACATCTCGTTGGTAACGGTTATAACAATTAGATGAGGGTCTAACGGTACTAGTACATACAACATATACAAGAAAATATCAGCTGATTTGCAGCGAATTTCAAACCAAACTTATTCAAAGGATATTTTTAGTCTGCTTTGCTGAATAAAAGTGGTATCAATTTTATATGTATAAGCTAACTTGTCAGGATCTATTGTAAAGTAATAAAAAACAGCCTAAACCACTGTATAGTAAAACTGTTGCACACCAACGTTGAGTAAATACTCATTATAATAATATAACGTGTGAAACTCCTGTGAACCACATTGCAACTTTTTTTTAAAGTAGATATTACAAACATAATAGCATCAGTATTTGAAGGTTTAATGTTATGCCACGTGGCCAAAAGACTAAAGGAACTTACATGGACACTTAAATTAAGGTATTTTACAAACCTCACACTTTTACGTTATTTTTAAATAATATAATTGTATAGTATTATTGTTTACTATAACCAATTCATCGTGTTGTAATATAAGTTGTTTTCTTCAATTAGACAAGATCTAAAAGTAACAATTTTTTTTCGTACTACTTCTCTAGCTGTGTCTAAAAATTTGCATACAGAATCATCACAAAAACTTTATTTTTAGAATGACCCGTATATTATACTCAATTATAGTGATTTATGTATCCAAATCATGTTGAATATTTATAAATACAAAGTCATTTTGTGCATTTATATAATAGCTTTGCTTCAATATAATATGTAGACAAGAATAATAATAAAAGTTATAGTATACTTTTGAGGTCAGAATGTTAAAGGGCAGTTCAGTTGTAGTATATATATATATATATATAAGTAGATAGTAATATGGGGTTCCTGGCGCACTTTCGGAGCCGAACGAAAAGCAATGTAAAATACTGTTCAATGTACCATAAAGGAAGCTGAGAAATAACACAGCAAATCTCAATGAAAAATTAACCGAATCTACAGTCGTTCGTCTCCAAAAGCGATCCAGGATCGGCACATTACTATCTACTCTGAGGAATGAAAAATTAACCAAATCTATAGCTGTTTGCTTCTACTTTCTTAAGCTGTTGGAAACTAATCTGATTTGTAAAATGTTGTCAAATCTGCTACGAATAAAGGATTTATCTTAATAAAATTTAATCAATTTAAAACATTTTTACTAAAAACATACTTTAATAAAAAACTTTTCTACTACATAGTCACCAAACAACATGAACTCACCAAAGTCTCTACAATTTCTAGCATTAAAACAGTGCAACAAAGATGAATTCAGTGAATTGCCGGTTTATTTTCAACAACAGTTGATACCGTCTTCGATACTTTCCTTAAATGAAAACAGAATTAAAAGAACTTGTAGAGTCTTTTGCAGAAAGAACGAAAACTGCACACGTGTACACACAAAAAACGAAAAAAATAAGGGATTATATATTTAATATAATTACGAAAGATATTGAAAAGAAAGTAAAAAAATAAACAAACAGAGAGTTTTCATCGTTTTTTTATGAAATTTTTCCCATATTATACGTCCTTTCAAGATAATCAAGACTTAATTGATGATTTCTTAGGAATTTTTGTAAGTATCAAGATTTATCAACACAATTCATTAAAGAGCATTATAGAATTTTTCTTATAGAATATAGCCACATTTTGTGTGAAACAAAAGGTATTACTGTAGATAAATATTCCATGTGATTCCTATGAAGAAAGACACCAACTATGGTTATCAAAACAGTACTATGACGTGGGGAGGGACTGCAAGTTTTAGAGTTAAGACTTTATTCTACAAAGTTAATTGTTATAATTTCTTTATCTTTAATAGTCTTTTTCCCAGTAACAATCAAGTGTAATTTTTCATTTTTGTTTAATTCTTTAATCTTTTTTTCATCCAAAACAGTCAAAAATCTGTTCGGCAAGTGTACTTTACAATCTTCCAACTCGGCAATTATTGTAAACCCGAATTTATCTTTCATTTTCTCCAAATTCAAAATTTTGTATATCTTATTTTCTTCCAATTCATTTAACTTCTTATACTCTTTAAACTTACATTCTCCAATATCATTTAACTCTTTCAAGAACTCCATTTAAATAGAAAAAATTTAAAGACGGAAAAAATGAAATTTGCTAACAATCACTCGAGAAGTCGGGGAGAATGTGAGTAAAACCGCATTCTTTTCACGAGGTTTCTTCGTTTAATTTCTCCAAATGTACTATAAAATCATCAAAGATTTCAGGCTTAAAATCGTAATCAAATTCAATATCCAAATAGTGAAAGATTATAGGTAAAATCTTTTCATAATAAACGTGTGTATCGATACCTACAAACCTAATGTATTCTTTGAAAAGGAAAATAATTTTTTCAACGGTTCCAAGAGATAAGTAAAAATTTTTATTCTGTTTTCTAAATTCTGTAACAAATTTTGTTTGCTTCTTGTCTCCGTATTGCAATTTTGTAAGCAGGTTATTCAAATGTGTTAATTTATTTCGAAATTTCTTAGGTTTAGGTCTTTCTAACAAAATTAAATTACAACCTCTACAAACTAAATATCTTTTATCGATAATTTCTCCTCTATTAGAACACTTGTAACAGTTGGCATTATACTCTTCCATTTAAACAAAAAGATTTTTTTATAAATGGAGATTATGGAACTAAGTCTGCCGAGATATAAATTTTTCAGCGCAAATGTTTGTGTTTACATTTCTACAACAGAGATAAATAGAAATAATTTCATTCTATTGTACAACTATTTAGGATATTATGTGTACGATTATAAAGATTATTACGGGAGAAATCTGGATTTTTCAGTGGCGAAAGAGTATATTTTTGAAATATTAGAAGGAATGAAAGAGAATAATATGAACATCATTAACTACTGAATTTCTCTAATATCGTTCTTAATCACATCATAGGCTAAAAATTTCTCAGAGACAACAACAACATAACAAATCGCGTTTGTAACAGCTTTTTGAAAATCCATATTGATAATTATATCGTTCTTTGAACCAGAAATATTTGTCAAACTCTTTGTTGTATCAATGACATAAATAGGTCTATTCGCTAAAAATTCTTTAGGATTGTAATACATTTCCTTATTATTACAGTAAACTTTCTTAAAATCTTGATACATCTGATACATGATTTCTGAAAAGACCTCCGGAAATGTTTAAATTTTGTAATTCATCTGGATAATAAGAACCGTTCAATTTTACTCTGATATTTTTTACATCCAAACTATCAAACTTTGAAGGATTTTTTTCTTGATTATTCTGTCTATCTGTTTGAAAACCTATGATAACGAACTTGGGATTGAAGATATTTCTATAAATATTTGTGATATCGAACGAATAAGTTGTTCCGGAAATACCTTTTTGCTCAATACATTGCCAATCTAGAAAATTAAACATAATGTTTTGACTTTTTGTAATTTCATCAATCAACCTAATTTTACTCGTGGTTTTATAATCAATCATTGGAACTCTAATAAAAAAATCTGTAATTGTTATTTTTCCATCAACAGGCATAACATTTCCAGTTGCAGTCTTCAGAATCACATCATCGTCTTCTGCTCTTATAAAACTTAGATAAAATCCTCCTTTATAGATCGGAATAGTAACATTTTCAAAAAATCCTAATCCAAAATGAGATAAATTTCCAGCTGCTTCAAAAACACCAAATTTAAAATCTGATTCAAAGCCATTAGAAGTTTGAGAAATAACATCACTTTTTGAATACGAAATAGTTCCTTTAATTGTGCTTAATTGGCCACAGTTTTCGACTTCTTCTATCAATTTATTGTGTTTTCCTTACTTCAATCTTAGAAAATAAAAACGGTATAAAATTATCGATTAATCTAACATTATCAGTTCCAAGATATGCTTGACCATCTTGTTTTGTTAAAGTTCCAGAAATATAAAACTGGAAGTTAGACGAGCAAAAGTTATCTCCAAAATCAATATTAAACTCAGTTCTTTTATTCGGTTCATTCAAATGTTGTTTACTAATTGGATAGAAATTTTTAAACTCCGCCCTTTCAATATCACTAGCATATTTTCTGTAGTCCGCCATTTAATAAGAGAAATTTTAAACATCGTGTATCATTTTTTCATCGATCTAATGTACGTTTTTATAAGAAAAGATATAAATTTTAGTAAAAATAATTAAAAAGATTAGAGTCATTTTTAATGATCTACTTCGTCATATTCAGGATTCTCTTCCTTAAATTTTGCGATCTCGGTCACATATTTCAATAAAATCTGCACAGGATAGTAACGCTATCTATAATATTGTTCCAATCAACTGTATCTTTATTTTCATCCAAAAAACTTTATACTCAAGTGTTGATAGAGACAAAGAACAGACATATGATCTTTTAATTGATAATGTATATTTTCTTGAATGAACTCTGATGATAAAGTTTGATATTTAGCAATGTTATACCAATTCAATTTTGTTTACGTATAATCTCATCATATCTTCGGATAATTCATATTTTTGAGAAATGTCATCCAATGTTCTTTTTTCAAATCTCTTTCGTGTTGCATTATAAAAAAGATCGAAAGCACTGTAATGTCCCGCCATCTCTATTTATTAGGAAAAAATTTCAAAATCAAGTTTTTATAAATTGGCTCTTTTTTAGCGTTACATTCAGCACATTTTCCAGAAATTCTCTTAACTCCATTGATGTTTGCATAGTATTTTATATCATTCGTTTCAGTTTTTTCTTTGCACCTCACACAATATATGAGCGCCATTTATATAAGGAAAATTAGTCATCATAGCCGCCTACTCCATTAAATCTGTTATCAATGTTTTCAAAAGATTTATTAACATCTTCTTTAAATTTATTAAAGTTTTCTTCTAGTTTATTTACTTTATCGAGATTATAAAGAGTATCGATCATCTATTCTTTTAAGTAATTCATTATTATGTGTTACTTTCTCATTGAAACGTGTACTAAAATCTTCAAAAAAGTTTATTTTCTCATTTAAAACTTGTATCAAAATTTTTTCAGAATTTTTGTAAACTGCTACACTAATTATTTCATTAACAGTATTTTTATATATATCAAAGTTTTCTTCTAGTTTATTTACTTTATCAAGTAATTCACCAACATCGTCTACTGATCTTCTATTTCTGGCTTCTAACTTGTCATAGGACTTCTGTTGTAAAATCTTTAACATGCTGTTTATGATTCTCGTAATTTTTGTTTAGTTCATTAAACATTTTAATATGATCTTCTAATTGAATCATTACAACAACATCAAATGGATTAATTCCTTTACTAACACTGCTAATTCTTTTTCCTTTAAAATCTAAGGCATTTTTAACATTCGGATCATGTAAATCAACAATATCGATGTTTTCTGATAATTTTAGAGGTTTTAAAATTTGTTCTTTAACAACAACATCATGTTTGTCAATACCAGGTCGAACACCGACAATTCTTTTCTTATAAGCCAAACTAACATAATTCTTTTCAAACTTTGATCGCTTCAGTAATTTCATCAGCTTTTTCGATATGAGACATTAAATTGGTAAATAATTTTTTTACACCATCATCAACTTTCTTTTTTCCACAATGTTTTTATTTTATCAGCAACTTCATTTGAACTCATGAAATTTGCAAGTTTGTTTCATTATTCTGCTTTAAAATCTTCAATCTCGACAGCAAACATATCGGAATCTGGAAGGTTTTTGTAATACATTTTCTAACTTGTTATCAAACTCAATTTCTCAAACTATCAAAATTTCATTCAAACTATTATCTACATTTTGAATAATTTGTGTTCCAAATACGTCAAAAATATTTTGTGAATCCATATTTATTAAGTAATAATTTGTTAACAACTTCTTTAAAATCTTTACCATCACTCAGTTCATTCAAAACAAAAACACATAAATGACCACAAATTGGGGGATCTTTATAGTCTTGAATCTGAGAATCATTGTAGTAGACGCTTGATTTTTTCAAATATTTAATAATTCTATAGGTGGTTTGTCCTCAATTCTTCCATACGAATCAAAATAACATGCATTCTTATCATTTTTATAATAACAAATCCAATGCCGTTCCACTTCCCATAATCGAGTCTAAATTCACAATTCCACATTCAAATTTCTTAACTTTTTCAGGTAATGTATCTCTCATGAAGATTCCTCTAAAATGTTTAATTATTTTTGCAGATTTCTTCCAATTCCCCGAATGTTAAAGGTTAAAATTTTTTTTTCAATGTTTGATTTCACGTAATTCAAAGTTTTTTCATCTAATCCAGATCCTGTAACATCTTCCAACTCTTTATCTAACAATTTAAAATGTTTCGAACAATAGGAATCACATCTTTTTAACGATTGGAGCAGCTTTTACGAACATAAGGAACAACATTTTTAACAACTGGAATATTTTCTCCAAAATCTAATAAATCTTTCAAAAGTCCACCATTTTTAAGTTCTTTCAACTGATTATAAGAAAATTCTATTTCTGGTTCCTTTATTGTTTTTCTTATGTTTTTCGAGTTTATTGTATTGTCTATTTGTTAAAAATATCTTATCTTCGCCATTTTTTAGTTGATCTATTTTAAATTGAATACTAACGGGTATTTTCTTCTTAAAAGCGGATTTTATTTTTTCTTTCTGATTTTTGCTGAAGTTTACGTTCACCTCCATTTATATAGTTAAAATTTCAAGTTCTCTTTCGATTCCCATTCCTAGTTTTCTCTTCAAAAACATTGCTCCAGCTGTTGGAAGCGCAACAAATCTTTCACCTAAACTAGCATCTTTTGATAAAAAATCTATCCATTGCTTTATCTTGCAAAACTTTATCTGCGATATGTCTGGAATTTGTGTCTCTATGTTTTGCATAAAAAATATCGTGTTCCATAGCAGCTTGATCTAATTTTATTTATACCAGGATCTCCTCTTTGTAGTCTTTTTTCGAGTTTTTGTGCCAGGCCCCAGATACTGATAAGTTTGGTACGTGTAATTCAAAAGGTAAATTGTTGATAAAATCATTCAAAAGTCCGCTACCTTCAATCATAGATGAACTTATTGCCGGCAAAACTCGTTTTAAATATTTAATTCCATCAGGTTTTTCAATCATTTCATCAAGTTTGTTCGAAATAAAATCTTTTAATCGCTTTCTTTTCGTTCAAAAAATTGTTGTTTCCAGCCTTTTCTTGAGCATAAATATAATTAATAATTCCATCGAGTTTTGTCAAATCGTCGATATATCTGTATTCAATCTTATTATCACTGTATTTTCTCACACCTGATCCTTCGATTCTTTTTTCCCAAAATTGGTTTTTAATCAAATTGAGATATTTTTTACCTTTACTTGACTTTGGTTTCTTTAGTTGATGGATCATTATTTTTGTAAATTGAATCAGATTTCCATAAAATTTCTGTATACTTTTTCAAGTCTTCTTCAGAATATAAACCGTCTTTTGGAAACATCAGTGCCTGTTAATAATCTCCATTAAACCTTGAGTTCCTTCATATGTTTTTTCATTAATAATTATATCATTATGTTCAAAATTCACGGGCAAATTTCCAATCATAAAAACTTTTCTTTTTCTGTCCCAATACAAACCAAATTTATCATCCTTTGCTCTAGGAAGAAATTTTTTACCAATTTCACCAATTATTATATCCGTTGTTCCAGGACTTATTGGTTCAACTATGGTAGAGTCTTCAATGATTCGAGGTCTAAATGGTGTTGAAGATGGTAATTTTGGCAATTCAAACTCAGATTCTGGTATCGAAAATATCAGCAAATTGTCGTACAACTGGAACCAAATTCATTAAATTTTGATTATCGCTTAAAACATTTTCAATTTTGCCCTCAACGTTTTTTATTGCAGAAGTTACAGGTTGATTGATTTTTTGAATAAATTCTTGTTCTTTTTCATCAATTCGAATCTGTTCTTTAAATTCTGTTGATTAATTTCTTTTCTATTTGATCAAGTTTTTTTCCTTCTTCTGAAGTTACGTTCGCCATTTATTTAGGAAAATTTTGAAAACGTGGAACGTAAAAACGTGAACGTGGAACGTAAAACGTGAACGTGGAACGTGAAACACGAACGTGAAACACGAACGTGAAACACGAACGTGAAACACGAACGTGAAACGTAAACACGAACGTTAAAACGTGAAACGTGAAACGTAAACACGAACGTTGAAACATGAACGTGAAACATGAACGTGAACGTGGAACGTGAACGTGGAACGTGAACGTGGAACGTGAACAGATTTACCGTTTTTCTGTTATTTTCATAATGTAAATAAAAAGTAAAGATAATGTAAAAATAATTGTAACAAATATTTTATCGAGACCACTGAGCAGCATTTATGTTAGAAAATTTATTCAAATATTTTCATTTTTAGGCTTCAAAGTTAGATTAATAGTTAAAAATCCATAGTCTTCTTTCCAAATTTTATCACATAACTCAATAAAGTGGTTAAAAACTCATATCAGATCCCACATAATTGTTGTAAATCTTTCTCGAATAGTGATCGTCTTGCTTAAAAACACACAACATATTCAAATTATTCTAATAACTTGTTTATCAACCTTTGAAAAGCATTGGGAAAGATAGATACAAGATATGTTTTTGTGACGAGACATTACGAAATATTCCTTAATAACGTTCTTGATTTTCTAAAATACAATCATCAAAAACGATTAACGAATTGGGTTTACATTCGCTTAAGTGAACTATGTCCTCGGAAGCATTATAAAAATGTGATATTTTTTTGTTTAAGTTTTTCTCAATATTTTCAAATCTTTCTTGTAATTTTTTATAGGCGTCTTGTTCTAAAGATTTACTAAAAACATACAAAATTGGAATAATGGAATCAACCTATTGTAGATAAAATTCAATAATAAAAGTTGTTTTTTCCACATCCACTTGAACCAACAATTAACAATCTGATTGGTTGATCTTTCTTATATTTTCTTCAAACGTTTGAAGTTTTATCTGATCTTTTTGCTTTAAAAATTTCTCCATTTAAATAACTAAAATGAAGCTGTTCAAGTTGACTTCAGAAAGCTCTAAATTAGTTTTAAACTTGGAACATCCTATACACTTAGAGGAAGAATCAAATTATTTTATCGGTTTAAGCGGTTTTTATTCTGACAATTTTGTAATAAATATTAGTGAAAGTTCTCCTTATTGTATAGGATTTAGTGAGAAGAACATAACAAAATATTATGGTTCAAACAAAGGATATTATACCTTCGATCAAATAAAAAATTCCCTTAAAAATCATCTGAAAACATTCAAACAATCAGATAAATCTTTAAACTTTGACGAAAACAAGTTTGAAATGCAAAAAAATTATCTCTCTAATAAAATTCAAATAAAATCACCAGTAAGAATAATGTTTTCAGCAATTATTGTAGATTTGTTAGGGTTTGTTCAAGAAACTATTGAGCCAAATCAGGTATATTTAGGAAATAAAACGCCAAAATTTAGACCGTTCGATGTAATTGAAGTACATTGTAATCTCGTTGAACCTAGTTTTTGAAAATCATACCGAACATTTACACAAAGAATCTGAAATTTTGTACACTTTTTTTTCCCAAGTGTTGCTTATGGATCAAAAATCAGTGAAAAAACCCGAATGAAATCGATTATATTCCAATTAGAAAAAAATATTAAAAGAATTCAAAAAATCGTTCTAAACTATACAAGACTCTGAGGGAAATTTATTAAATAATGAGAGTAAAACAACAATATATTTAAGATTGTCGAAAGAATGATGAATCAAGGGGGGAACGAATCGTTCTTACCTTCAAATTTTCAAGAAAACAACTTTTGAATGTATAAATTACAAGAGTCTATGCCATAGACCCTTTCAAAATCTTCATCCTGACACTGTTTTTTATCAATGAATCTGGGCTTTATTCTCAAAATAAAAAATTACTAGTTAAATTTTTTTTCTATCTAAATGGAGTCAGTTGTGAATCTACTCAAAATTCAATAATAAAGAAATTTTAACATTTTGTTGACGAAAATAATGAATTTTGGTTTAAGGCGAAAGATGTTGCAGAGGTGTTAGAATATGAAAATACTATGCAAACGATCAGAATAAACGTTGACGAAGATGATAAAAACTTCTATTTTAATCTAAATATAAGGGGGGCTATAAATAGCTTACCTTCAAAACTTCCAAAATAAACACTGTTTTCGTTAATGAATCTGGACTTTATTCTCAAAATAAAAATTACTAGTTAAATTTCTTTTCTATCTAAATGGAGTCAGTTGTAGACCTACTCAACAATCGTGCAAATGTCTTATTATTGAATGTAAGTTGATTGTTGACGAAAATAATGAAATTTGGTTTAAGGCTAAAGATGTTGCAGAGGTGTTAGAATATGAAAATACTAGACAAGCAATCATATTAAACGTTGATGATGATGACAAAATTCAATATTTTTTACTTAAAAAACAAGGGTCTATTCGAATGGCCCCTTAACAATCTTCATCCCTGTACTGTTTTTATTAATGAACCAGGTCTCTCAAAATAAAAATTGCTTGTTAAATTTTTTCTATCTAAATTAAATGGAGTCAGTCATAGATCTAAGAAATAATCAACTAAAATTCAATAATAAAGAAATTTTAACAATTGTTGACGAAAATAATGAATTTTGGTTTAAGGCTAAAGATGTTGCAGAAATATTTGGAATATAACAATACAGAAAAAGCGATTTAGAAATAATGTCGATGAAGGTGACAAATCTCAATACTTTTATCTAAAAGATAAGGTAGCCCTCGAGGGCACACCTCGCAAATATTCACAAAGATACTATTTTCATTAATGAATCAGGACTTTATTCTTTAATTTTGAGATCGCATAAACCAGAAGCGAAATTGTTTAAAAATTGGGTTACGAAAGAAGTATTACCTTCCATTAGAAAATATGGTGAGTACAAACTCAAAAACGAAAATAAGCAGTTAAAAGATGAAATAAAACAGTTACAAATTTCAGGTCAAATGAAATCCTTGAAAAATAGAGAATCAAGAATTTGCGAATGGAATTAATGAAGAGAGATATGGTATGTAAAGATTTTGATAAGAAAAAACACCATGTATTTGTGTTAATTAAGAAAGAATCACATGTGGGAATGGCCTTATTACGTTATCAGAGCTCAGAAACGAGAAAATACCAAACCGATTAAAACATCTAAAAATAAATTATCCTGAATTAGAGATTTTGTTTCATTGATGACGAACCAAATTCTATCAATCTATATAACCAAATGAAAGAATCTTTGAATATTTTATACAACGGAAATCATTTTACTACAAATATGGCAGAATCCTCGACTGATTTATAGAATATCTAAATTACACGATGAAAATGTTTCTAAATTTTACTAAAAACTCTCGATTTATTATATTTTGTTTGTAAATGTTTAGCATAACTAGGTAACCATCGTAGAATTTTTTTTTCATATTCACAAGGCATTTCGTTTTTATAACTTTCGCTGAAAATTTTTTTAGCACAATCTTTGCAAAAAGCGTCTTTTCTATCTTTACTATACTGCCAGTTATTAAATTCAGAAATATTTTTAATTTCTTTACAAAAGTAAACACTTTTTTCTTCTTCTAAAGTTAATTTGTCCATTTTAACGTATAATTCCTTACAATAACAGTCTTTTCTATTCTCTTCTTGACACTTTTGTACATTTCTTTGAGACTCCATTTATATAGAAAAAATTATTACACGATGAAAATGTTAAACTCTTAACTTATGATATTTGGTTTTGTAAATGTTTTTGATAATTATTTAAACCATTTTATAGTTCTTCCACATTCCCACATTGAGTATCTTCATAATATAATCTATGGTGATTCTTCTTTACACAATCTTTACAATATGAGTCTTTCTTATCTCTACTATAGTGATCACTATTAAACTCTGAAATTTTTTTAGTTTCTTTACATTTAAGACATTCTTTATCTTCCAAAGTTAATTTTTCTATTTTATCATATAATTCCTTTATGATATTCCCTTTCACAATCTTTGCAATTATAATGCATTCCATCTTTCCTATTTTTATCTTTATAAAATTCATTTAAATCTTTAAATTCTTTGCACTTTGTACATTTCTTTTGAGCCTCCATTTATATACAAAAAATTATAGCTTTGACTTTCTCAATTCATATTCGTAAAAACTTCCACTTATTTCTTCATTATTTAAAATCTTTTTATACTATAAGTTACAGGATCTGTGTTATTAATTTGATAAATCACAAAGATTTCTCTTGACCAATTGTCTTATATTTGTTCGAAAATGTTGTTTTTTTAACTAACAATTCTTACATGTTCATTGACTTTAAATTTAGTTTTCGTGTGAATTTCTGGTGGAACATACTTAAAAAACCGACTCTAATAACTCTTTTTCTGCATCTTTTATCTACGTCTTTCGGTTTCATTTTGATTGTGCTGTGAACTGTATCGTTATAATTGTTTACGATTTTTTGAAGAATATCGATCCATTTTAAAGTTTTTATTAATCTCAAAAATTACTTTCATTCTCTCATTTTGAGTTCTGTTATATCTCTCTACAATACTTGATTTCTCTTCGTTTTCAGTATGATAAATCTTAATGTTGTATTTCCTCAAAACATCGTTAAATTCTTTATTTTTAAACTCTAAACCCTTATCTGTATGAAGTAGGTTAGGAGGTTTGTGATTGATCCTTATGGCATCTTTTACTATATCTTCGAAAGCTTTTGGAAATATCCTTGCCGTTTTTTCTTTTGATAGCTCTTGACCAAGCATATTTTGAGAAAGTATCAATAACATTTAACATATACTTAAATCCATCATTTTGATCTGAATAGTTAGACATTATTACTAAATCTGCTGCCCATAAATCGTCAATTCCTAAAGTTATAATTTTTCTCTTTTTAAACTTTTTTCGTACTGGTGCATGAATTTCTCGAGCTTCAATCTCTATCTCATCTTTAGTCTTCAATTCTTGGCTTAACAGGTTTTGGATTTGGATTCTTTATAAACTTACTCTTGTTTGTCTTACATTTTGAACATTTTGCAGCAATTCTATACAATCCATTTTGAGTTTGAACGATTTTAGAATCTATATTTTTCGTTTTTTTCTTGCATTTGTGGCAGTGAATCAAATCATCTTCCATTTACATGTCAAAGTTTCCAAGTTTATTTAACTCATCTAATATATTCGATTTCACTTCATTTTTATAGTCATTCGGCACTGTTATCAATCTTATTTTCTAGGACAATTCTCTTATCATCTTTCGCTTCATAGCCATACGGTACTGTATCGATCTTATTTTCTAGGACAATTTCTCTTATCATCTTTAGCGTTCAGTGCCAGCTTGTTTATGGTAACTGTGTACAACTCATGTTTGTAGCTTTTGATACTGTCATCTCCCTAAATTCTTCTTTATCTTCGAACAAACATCTCTTCAAGTTTTCGATATTTATTGTTTTATTTACAACGCTTCTCTTAATTCCTTTACACCTAACTGGGTTTTTTATCTAGATATTTTGTACGAGTACATCTTAGACCTTAAACCACAAAATTCTTCTAAAACTTCGCTATTTAACTCATCTTTGAATTTCCCTATTACCTTCTTATTTTTAGTAGTGAAACATTCATGATCTTTTTGGATAATCACTTGTATCAAAGTCATCTATATTTTCTTTAATAATTTTAAAAGGATCTCGTTTCAATTCTAGAAAATAACTGTCTGTATCCATGTAACACAGATTCAAATCTGGATCAAACTTCTTTAATTTGTTGTAATAAAACTCGTAACATTAGCAATTTTGAGAGGTCGAGAACTGAAAATCCTATGTAAAATCGGTTTGTTAAATTTAACCTTTTGTTTGTACATGTGACTCGCTATACAGTTTGTCGTCAAAGATAGTGAAGCTTTTGAAGTTCGTTTTCTTGGCCTGTTTCATTGAAAATTCTTCATTTCCTAGTCTAATATCGCATCTATTTCGCACATTTTCCATACTTTTTCCAAAAACTGAGTTGTTCATCAGCTTATAAAAATCCTTCTCAAAGTCACTTGTAGCTTTGGTCCTCATATTAGTATTAAAATCAATGTACTCTTTCATAAAAGGCTTCTGATCGAATGCAATAACTCTATTCACATGTTTCAAAATCCATACCTTGTTCCAAATAGAACTTCAAATTTCTCGAATGAACAACGTATTCAGTTTTATCCAGTAGAGTTGTGCAAAGTTTGTTTTTAAAATGTTCTGGAGCAAGAGGTAAATCCTTGTGATGTTCGTGTAAATTTGTTGGATATCCAAGATCGACTTCGAGAATATAGCCATAATCTTCGTCGCCAGTGAGTTCTAAAATTGTTTCTTTGCCACTCTTCTTTTGTATACGTTTTAGGATCCATCCACTTGATTATCACTAAACGGCAGTTTTTGCATAAGACCATACCCATAAAGGTTGTTTGCATCGAGATAGAGTAAATAGTTTTCGGGCTTTGTCTTATCAAAATCTTTTAAATATTTGTTATTTGCTTTCACATATCGTTTAATACACTGAGAAATGCCTCCGCGAATACCTTTTTCGATTCATCAAATACATATTATAATCACTAATTAATTGTAATTCTATCTTCGTTAATTTTAACATTGCGTCCCATGCGAGACTGGGAGCTGTTAGATAGTGTGCCGGGATCGAGTTTATAACAATTAAGGCAAATGTTTCTGAAATTTTCGAATATATCAGCAAGCAATAAAACATCTTGAATGTTATAGAGATCAGAGTAATTTCCTAGATTTTTCTCTTTTAATTTGTTCCAAACATTTAAGTAGTGTTGAAAATCTTTCTCAGATATGCTCTCATCTGTCAAAAGTGAATAGAAATCTTGAATTCTCAATTCTTCTGTGTAATCAAGTTTTTTCAATACTGTCGATAAATTCATAGGGGAAATATTCCTTTTCCAGATAGAATTTTAAAAATCTCGTCGTCGTCATTTTGGCTGTCTTTCTATTATCTCATTCAGTCCATCTTGTATAAAATGATTTGTATGTTTGAAGTCTTCTCTCTCTTTAGATTTTTTAGCTAACTTTTCTATAGACGAGGCCATGAATCTGAACGTGTCTACAAACGAAAACTTGATGAATTTTCTTGGCTTATCACCTTCGAAATTCATAGCCATATCCAGAATTTACAGAATAATTTATATATTTTTCATCGGTGTTTTCAATCAAATCAACATTTCCATAATTGTTTAGCCAATTCTTTTATGTACAAATGAGTATCGTAATTTGACATATTGTGGCAGAAAACGGGAATATTCTGAGGAAATTTCAAATTTAGATTGCAACATGCATGAGCTGCGCCTCGAAACTTGGCCGGTTAAATGACAATGATCTCTCACTTTATTATAACTCTTATCTTTCCAACTATCAGGAGGTAAAACCATACTGAATTGAACCCAACATCATAAGCAGACCATTCACAGATATGACAAACGTTTGAATTTTGATACGAAATTTCTTCTTCTTCTGTCAATTTCATAGGTTTCATGTTCTTAGAATTATATTTTTTCGCTATGTATTTCGATAATTTATTGAGTTCTTCAAACAATTTTTGTCGGGACGTTTTTCAAATCTTCTTCATTTTTGGCACGATAACATATCGGGTTTGTACATGCGATTGGTCACATTCGACACTAAATATAGAGTAAAACCATAAGGAATGTGCCTCTGAATCTTGGGTTGTAGTCGATCTTTGTGGATTGTTCTTGCATGTCGGAATTTTTTCTAATATGCTCTCAAAGTCCATATAAATTACGTACGGATGGTTAAATTTCTTTTTGATAATTAGTAAATTTAGTTGTTTGACCTGGAAATGGCATAATTGGCTTACAAACTTCATGATTTTTACAAATTTCTAAGTGATCTGTTAAATCTCCAGATTTGTAAAAATGGCTTAAACATCTTCTACACAAAAATTTTCTTTCTTTATGTTTAGACAACTGCGAAGAAACAAGCTTATTTAAATCGGTTATCAAAACATAATGAGATTTATCATCTTGTTTAACATACAATAAATCAATGTTTGTTTCAGCGTCATAATTTTTCAGAAATTTTTGTAACGGAACAATGTTAATATTTTCATCAAAACTGTAGACATTGATAGACATTGTTGGATACTTATACTTGGAATTGTAGCTTCGTTTTTCAAATATTTGTATATCTTTCAGAGACATTGGATACTCAAAACCTGAAAATATTTCGTCATTCACAAATTTTTCGTTATTGCTTTACACGTTCACAGTCTCTTTCTGGTTTTTTCAATAGCACATCTTATTGAGTAAATAAAGCAAAAATCATCTCTATTTTTTATATTTATACAAGCTTTTTTATCTTTGATATTCTTTGGTAAATCGATGTATGATCCTGCATTCATCATTTCGTGTTTGTTAAGGCTCAAAACTAGTTGTTTACAACTTTTAAATGTCCATCCGGAACCTTTATTTGGATTATTCGTTTGTTCTCGATGTGTTTTAATTTATTAAATTGCTTAGTAATAAAGTCGTTTACGTCAAAGATTTCGTCTCTGCTTTGATAGTAAAATACATTAGACATGTTTGCGGTTCACCATTCACTAAAGTTCGTTCGTATTCACATTCCAAAGAGAGATAGCCCTTCATATTTTTAACATTTTCTTGAAATTTCTCGATTAAACTTTTAATTTCTGACCGCATAATTGAAAGATATTTGTAAATTGACATGGAAATTGTCGTTCAAGTTTGTTAAAATGTATTGCTTGAAAAAGACCGTGTATTGAGGATAAAACTTCTACATCAATGATATTTTCGGATTTTACTTTAAGAGTTTTTATCAATTTCTTCGATCATTTCAGACTTGGTTTTATCGTTAGTACCGATAGCCAACTTTTCAGCTATTGAATGAAGTTTTTCATCATTAAATAGGTCGAGATTTTTTCTTTTCAACTTTGAAATTTCTCTTTAATTCACGTAATTTCTCAATATTAAACATGTTTTCGTGATCTGCAATTTTATTTTCTCTAGCCCACTGTCTTAAATAATTTAGTTCATTATTGTAAATTTGCTTGTTTTTTTCATGACTTTTAGAATTATAATGGCGATCATAGTTTTTCTTAAAATTTCTATTTTGCAGAACGGACATGATATTTTATCGCGCTCCATTTTAGATAGAAAAATTTATTTAACTAAATGGTGCTTGTAAACCAACGATTGCGCCTCTCACGGCGTGATATCACTACGGATATGACGCAGGCGAAGCGATTATCGTGATGGTCGGGTCTGTAGTAGCACACCTCGACTGTCATTGATACACACAGCGCAATCTTTCGGAACTAAAATGTCGGTAATGCAGATTTGCTTTTAAGAATAAAAATTGTGTTCCCGTTTACTATTATAACATTTTCTTTTTCAAAATGTTAGATAATTTTTACCTATTTTAAATATGCGTACATTTTGTTACTTGTAATTTTCAAATTATATTTGAAATTAATTTCTTAAATTTTTACTTCTCGATGGGCTGTTGTATTGTGTTTGCTGAGTATATATGTCCGCGAATTCGGTTTGGTCGGTTAGGAAGTTTACTTCTGAACTGTTTTCAATGCGAGTGGCCCATAGCGGAGAAACACCAAGTTCAGAAGTATTCAGATCGTATTCCGGAACCATTTCTCTATCCGTATCTCGCTCTTCTCTCTCTCTCTCTAGCCTGAATATAGATCCTAGCCTATAAACGGCAGAAGTGATCGTGTCATAGGCATAAAAAGAGAGGGAGAGAGAAAGAGACAGAGGGAGGAGAAAAGGTCGACCGAGAAATGGTTTTGCACCTTTTTGACTTTGAATTTTTTCTATTTAAATGGAGTTCTTGAAAGAGTTAAATGATATTGGAGAATGTAAGTTTAAAGAGTATAAGAAGTTAAATGAATTGGAAGAAAATTAAGATATACAAAATTTTGAATTTGGAGAAAATGAAAGATAAATTCGGGTTTACAATAATTGCCGAGTTGGAAGATTGTAAAGTACACTTACCGAACAGATTTTTGACTGTTTTGGATGAAAAAAAGATTAAAGAATTAAACAAAAATGAAAAATTACACTTGATTGTTACTGGAAAGAAGACTATAAAAGATAAAGAAATTATAACAATTAACTTTGTAGAATAAAAGTCTTAACTCTAAAAACTTGCAGTCCCTCCCCCACGTCATAGTACTGTTTTGATAACCATAGTTGGTGTCTTTCTTCATAGGAAATCACATGGAATATTATCTACAGTAATACCTTTTGTTTCACACAAAATGTGGCCTATATTCTATAAGAAAAAATTCTATAATGCTTTTAATGAATTGTGTTGATAAATCTTGATACTCACAAAAATTCCTAAGAAATTCATCAATTAAGTCTTGATTATCTTGAAAGAACGTATAATATGGGAAAAATGTCATAAAAAAACGATGAAAACTCTCTGTTTGTTTATTTTTTACTTTCTTTTCAATATCTTTCGTAATTATATTAAATATGTAATCCCTTACTTTTTTAGTTTTTTTGCGATAGTAAAACACTCCATTAGACGTTTTTTTTCTGCAAAGACTTTACAAAGTTCTTTGAATTCTGTATCATTTAAGGAAAGTATCAACTGTTCTTTAAAATGTTTTGGTAATTCGTTGAACTCGTTAAAATTGTCTTTCTTTGTAAGTTTTTGAAATGCTAGAAACTGAAGAGAGCTTGGTGAGTTCATGTTGTTTTATTTAGTAGAAAAGTTTTTTATTAAAGTACAGTATGTTTTTAGTAAAAATGTTTTAAATTGATTAAATTTTATTAAGATAAATCCTTTATTCGTAGCAGATTTGACAACATTTTACAAAGCACAGCTTAAGAAAGTAGAAGCTCAGATTTGGTTAATTTTTCATTCCACAGAGTAGATAGTAATGTACCGATCGCTTTTGGAGACGAACGACTGTAGATTCGGTTAATTTTTTCATTGAGATTTGCTGTGTTATTTCTCAGCTTCCTTTATGGTACATTGAACAGTATTTTACATTGCTTTTCGGTCGGCTCCGAAAGTGCGCCAGGAACCCCATATTACTATCTACTTATATATATATATATATATATATATATATATATATATATATACAGTCGCGTAGTGAGGATTTTGGCGCCATGGAGCGACTCGGTCCCTAGCGCCCCTTCCCCGACTTTTTTACCTACATGATCAATCAGTGCCGACAGTTCACCTCACTACCGTAACAAACGTTTCTTGCCCATCATTTCATCAGCAATGTAAGGCGTCTTTGACCAAACATCATTTTTTATAATAACTTACAGTCTACTATTCTTTATAAAGTTTTGTTCCTTGTAAGAGACCTAGTTTACGTGTATAGCAATATGTATTTAAATCTCAATTCAACTCCATAGGGTTTGGAATGAAAGTACAAATTTCAATATACTTAATAAATATGTATTGAAAACCCTAGTTTAAATTTGAGTACATTATCTAAAACGTGAACATAGTAGTTAAGTAGTTACAAAACCAACTCGCATATTACTATCTTAACTAATCTTCTTTCGTGACTTCATGCTAGCAAACTGTGTTATTGTGTCGTCCAAGTTGATGTGCCTGGCTCTGCTGCGCTCTATAGATATGGTTGCTAAGGCACTCAGACGTTCTTGGGACATGGTGCTGCGAAGATAGTTCTTTATCAGTTTAAGTTTTGAAAATGATGTCTCTGCACTTGCAGTTGTAACAAGTAGTGTCAAAAAAATCAAACAAGCATTCACAACATCTGGAAAGCTGGAACCAATTTGAGCACGCACTATTATAGTATCTGCAAGATCCCTTATACTTTTGAGTTTTTCCACGTGACTTAAAAAACAAGTTTTTAGCCTTACAAGCTGTGGACCTAAGTTAAGGGAGACGTCATCTTGGTAGTTTAATATCACAATTTTGCTTGATTCTAAGATTTCTTCATCACTTGCTCCAACTAAAAAAGAAGGCTTCAGACATTGGAAACTACTAGTAATGTGAGTAACAGCCTCAAAACGCTCTGTCAGCTGTGTTGTGATTATGTCAAGGTTGAACACCTCAACCCGGAAACGTTTCTCATTGTCTTTAATAGGGTCATCAACTTGCACTTCATCAAACATTCTTGTCATCTTTTTTGTTCTTGAGTCAATGAAATGTGGTAAAACTTTCCATTGCAAACAAAGCTTAGTTGCATCTGCTTTAACGGTTTGCCACTCATTCCTAAGTTTGTTAATTTTTGTTTTGAGATTTAAGAGCATTTTTGTTGCGTGTTCCAAGTCTTCTTCGGTACTTTGAAGTTTTTTAGAAATGATGTCCATAGTTTCAAGCAACACACTTTCAATAACTATCAATATTACTGTAGGAAACTGCTCAAAATATTTCAAAAGTGATTTAGCTTGGTTTACTTCTTCTTGGTCTTTACCTTCTAACGTTAGGAAAGTCAGTACTTTCATTATGTCAAAATAACCACATCGAAGAGCGTCGACGGCTTGATTTCTTGAAGTCCACCTTGTTGGACACACTTTATTTAAGGTTTTTTGTAACATAGCCGACTTAGTCAACAGTTCCCATCTTGACATAGTTTTAAAAAATACATAAAGACTTTGAACATTATCAAAAAAGGTTCTGATTTCAGGAATGTTTGATACTGAATCGTTGATTACCAAGTTAAGGGCATGAGCACAACAGTGAATATACTTAGCTGCAGGATTTTGTTGTTTTATTCTTGCTTGAAGGCCTGAATATATACCACTCATATTAGCGGCTCCATCGTAGCCTTGCCCTCGAACTTTAGATATATCTGAATACTTTTCTATGATATTAAAAACAACATTTGATAAGTATTCTGATTTCTGGCTTTCCACTTCCAAAAATCCCCCGGACGCTTCTTCTATGACTAGTTGTACTGGCCTGTCGCCTTCGTCAGTTTTTATCTTTATATAACGAAACACTGTACTCAGCTGGTCGGTTTTCGCTATATCTTGAGTTGTATCAAAGATAATAGACACATAGGGGCTTTTTTCATTTCTTCCTTGATTTCTTTTTTTTATCTCTTTGGAAATCAGGTTGATCAGCTCATTTTGAATCTACGTTTTGGTAACTTAATTAAATCTGCAGGGACCTGGTCATATCTTGCTAGCATATGTATTATCTCAAGGAAATTTCCTTTCGATTTAGTTGCATCTTCATCGCCAATATTTAACAGTAGAATAATTACACAATATGAATAAAACAATAGAGACAAAGAAATATCCAACCAAGCGATTGAACCACCATCATGATGCTGACACGACGGCAACAGGACTGGAAAGTAGTCATATTTTTAAAATTAGAACCTACATCCCTATGTAATTTAATAACATAGTTTTCACATTGTTTGTGAAATAATGTTTCCTTTCGCACAACATAGGATGAATCACCAAGTTCGTCATCCCGCTAATGTATGTTTTTAAGGATCTGACGACCTTAGAAAGCAATAATATTCAAAATCACTGTGTAAATAATTGTATATACACAGAGATTAAACGATCTATTGAAACATTTTTCCAAAAGGACATTGCAATCCTAAGATTACAATTCTTACAATTAAGTATATCATATGTGTATAAACTATACCTGATATTAAAAAGGCTTGTTTGTTACATTAATGTGGTATTTAATAGTATTTACTTAAATTTATCTTGAAAATCTGTCACAATACGGATATATGTCACTACATTCAGATAGGTAATGAAAAGCTGCATAATTCTATTAGTCTCCTGTGCCCTTGCTAATGAATACAAAAGCATCATTTGTTAATTTAAAAAATAATATTTACTCGCGAATCTGTGTTTCAGTAACTTTAAGTATTTTGGTAATACCACTTAATATTATTGCATCCATCCAAACCTGCTACAATATGACACAATATATAGTATTCACTTTCATTAGTGTATTAAGATTCAGGCGTGCTCCATACTACATCTATATTCTATGCACAGGAAAGTAATACTAACTAATTCTCCACTTAATGCAGGACTCAAGAGCTCGTTTTCAGCAGAAATGGTTGTTAAATGAACGATTAGACCCCAGGCGGGGTTTTGTAGTCATTAGGAACTTGAAGGGACAACTCAGTCGATTACCCTCCAGTGTACAGTTTCATTCGATATTCTAATGATTTCTTTTTAAATCATTTTAAATCTTCTTCCTCTTATAAATGTTTTAGTGAAGAATAAAGAATTTATAAAAACCATTCTGATCGATGACAAAAACCATGTGATATTACATTACTTGATCTACATGTTCATTACAATCGAATTATAATAACGTATTTATGCATTGATAATATTGATGAAACACTGATTTATTCCAGTACTTTCAACTTTTATTAGGTATTCCTTTTCTTTTTAATTTTTTTTTTAATTCTATATTTATCGAAAGATAGTTAATTCCAACTGAATAGTAAGTTTATAATACATTTTTAACATATTTTTATTCAAATAGCCATTACACGCTTAAAATATTGCTGGTGTAAACTAATTGGTAAAAATATGTTTTTATGCTAATACAAATTACATTCATCTGTAATGCTTACTCGAGCATCTGCTTGTTTCAGTAACTTTACATAGTTTGGTAATACCGCTTAACATTATTGCATCCATTAAACACAAAACTACCCACACATTTAGATCATTTTGTAAGCATTACAAATTTCGAATTAGCATATGAGGACACTGGTTCAACACAACAATTTTAAAAGTTTGAGAGGATAACGGACAGTTAATATTGTTATGTGTACAACAACAAAAACATGACATTTTGAGAAATTATATCTGTTCTCTCATTTAGAGGTTGTAAATCGTATCGTAAAAGATATAGTGACTACATTCAAATATTAAACAATTTAAAAACACAATGCGATAACAACCGTAATTAAATGGTAAGAACTTTTACTGCTCAGTCATAATTTGCCTTAAGTGTTCAATTCATTTTGTGTTTCAGCGATATTCTTGTGGTGTGACGTTATTTTTAAGTATATGCGTCTTTTAATATTGTGGTGCTGGATTTTAGGTATATGTTTTGTTGTCAAGTCTGACGAGGAGTTCATCATCATGTGTTTGAATTGATTACATTTTGCAATTTGTTTTAAGATATTTTAATTATATATTTTAGGATTTGAATTTTAAAGACAGACGCAGTGACCCGCTCTCAAAACGCCGCACAGTAAAGGAAGACGGATAAAGTCGATATAATAAAATTAAAAATGTTTATATAATAATACAGAGTTTTTACATAAAATGTTGTATATTGCTAAAATGGTCAAATTTTTTCCAAACACCTATTTCATACTGACATTTTACCCTAAAGTTGAAAAACCACACATAACATTAATAAAATGTCTAGTAATTTTCCAAAATGTCACAATATTATTAATTAATTTGAAAAGACTGGTTTTAAAATTTATGAAATGAACTAATACTTTAAAATATATTAAGATACAGATTGCACTAAAACAAGAGGAGCACTGCACGAAAAATTTTTTTTACATTTTATTTTTTCCTTGCATCTTGTAGTCTGAAATCTCCTCTTTAAAATGATATATGTATAACACATGGGCATTACATTTTAGCAAATGCAAATTATTTTGAATACTATGGAATATGTTTTCAAGATTTTATGCCTAAAAATCGGTCCCCCGGTCGAAGTGTTATAATGTGTTGGTTTCTTTCTAGTAGAAAGTCATCTGTTATGGTGATATTAAATGCCGTATGATGATATTAAAATAGAAAAGAGAGTGCATTGGACATGTGCAGAAGAGAATGGGGACCAGACTTCGTTATTTGAAATCGACAAATAAGAAAACTTCCTGATGGTACATCGCTTGGTGGCAGAGGTGGGTTGACATCCTTCAGATTCAAAAGTATTATGGTTTAGCTATTAGGCGAAACTATGAAAATGTTCAAGATATGAAAAAAGCAATCTGGGCTGAATTTTTTCACATATCATCATCTAACATCAATCCTCAGCATGGGCTATGTCCGGACAGCGTTGACACTTGGTGCAAGTATCGGAAAGCTATAAAAGAAAATGAAACATATGATCACACAAAACATTTCTACTTGCCAGCTCGTATAATGACTTTCATAAAACCAATTTTCAGAGATTTTTCTGATACCAGATTGCTGCAAAAATGTTTGGGAGGCAAAACACGGAACAGTAATGAGTCGCTCAACAATGTCATTTGGAGTTTTGTTCCTAAAGGAACATTTGTTAGGCTAAACACTCTTAGCTTAGGTGTATATTTGGCAGTGTCTTGTTTTAATGATGGTGCAGTGATTCTTTGCAAATTATTGGAGGAATGTGGATTCAAACCTGGAAAACACTTAGTATATGGATGTCAAAGAGTCGACCAACGAAGAATCAAAGCAGCAGAGAAGGCCGAAGATGAGCTCGAAAAAAAGATAGACAGCATAAAAACTTGCTAAAAAGAAGACTCGAAAACAAATTTGAGGAAAAAGAGGGAGAAGAGCCTTCATATGGATCAGGATTATATTGAAGTTCCATGTCTTAGGTAGGCTAATAAAAACCTGTTTTGTTATACGCTTATAGTGTCTTTCTTTTTTCACATTTTCCGAAAACTTGTATTTTTCGAATGTCATGTTCCTTTCCTCCGAACTCCTTTAAGATATCATCCTGAAATTTTTTAATGCTAGTGTATACATCTATCTTCTCATATGGAACAAATAAAATAATGATAAAAAATTAAACTAAATATAAAAAAAAAATTAAAAGTTCATTCTAGAATACGTGTTTGTAAATAATGTTTATAAAATTCAGAAAAATATTAAAAATTGTACAAATGTTACAAAAAACGTTTGTTTCAGTATGAAGCAGAAATGTTGTACTTTCATACAAAAACAAACAGTAGCAAGGTATCTTATGTAGGTCGTGAGAAAAAGGAATATATGTTAACATGGAAACAGATAGGGCGCAGTGATCCTCTTTTAATTCATAGGATGAAAAAACTAAGTTATTTTGTCTAGTTTGATTCAAAATCCTTAATAAGGATCTTAACTAAGCACTACCAATATTTTGCAATTTTTAATACTAAAACATATCAAATGAAGAGTAGTCAACATTTTAGCTGCAAATATTTACATATTTGACTTCAGCACTGGATTTGATCTACAGAAATAGAGTGTCTTTATGAGGCGAGGGTGAAAGGGTCTCGGAAAACAGGTTTGTGGGAAAACAAAGCAACGTTTATTAGTGGATACGGATTATCGATGTGAAAATTTAATTCATTTAGAGAGTTCTATAATTTTTATAGAATAATAAATAGCAGTCTAAAGTTTACTTAGTTTTGAGTTGGTGATTCTTTTTAAATGTATGCAATACCACGCTCGGAATTTGTTTTCATATCGGAGTGTTGTGAGCTATACAAAACGCATTTCAGACCAAAATATATTCGAAGTTTTAAGTTTCGCATACAAATTTCTCTTTGTTCAGTTTTCAAATGTCCCGATAATACTCGTATATGGATTTTACGCATTAAACATGTGTGTTTATAATGGAAATATGTCATGTACTTAACCAAACACAATACAGAAGGAGCTTTAAATTATAGTGATAAAACTATGTTCATTTGATGTTTAAATATCTGCAAGAGTTTTTTTAGTAGTAGAAATATGTTTAAAATTATATCTATGTAACAATACACCACATATATTTACGTATCTATTTACTCTAACAAATTAGAAATGGTGTTTTTTTTAACTTAAAAGAAAACTAGTGTTTTACCCCATTGTGGTAACGTTATATGTTACTGTAACAGATAATGAAGCATGTTTTATTCTTTTAACCCTACAAATATTTATCATTAATAATGTAGTCCTAGAGAACTGTACATTTCTGGAATCAACGCTCTATATAGTATGAATAACACATTTGGGATACTGTATTTCTGAGTAAAACACTCACAGAAAAAGAGTAATATGTTTCCACTTCCAGTTGAGAAAGTGGCTTATTCTAATTATTAAACACCCACGCCTTCGCCCGCATTACATTTATTATTTTTTACTCGACACTGTGATATAAATAGAAGTTTACTTGTTACTTCTTGTCAATGTAGATCGGGAATTTTTATCTAGACGCCAATATATCCTATATATTTCATCATGAATGTGATTATAAGAAATTCCTATCACCCGCAATGTCCCGTATTGGTGCGTCTGTCCTGGAACCTCAAGACTCAACAATTATAAATAGACTCGGAAGTTTTTATAAGTTTCGTTGAGGAAACAACCATCCCTACAGCTCACATCTCATGGGTTTGGATTGGAAAAAGGTGTAGTTTTTAGTAAAACCCTCATACTCCACCTTAAACCCTACGAAAATAAACTTTCATTCATCGTTTGAAGACAACTCTACTGCTTACTTTCAGGACTTCTGATGGTTGTTAGCACAACTGTATATACTCGGACCCACACAAACAAGGACTAGGTGCTTTTACGGGGATTAATATTTTACTTATATTACATTATATTTTATCAAGGTAAGATTTTTAAAGTGCTTAGTAACGTGATTCGCTCTAAAAAATGTTCGATACCAAAAGATAGAAATCTCAAGAAACAAACCTTTCTATAGAATCTTATTATAGAACATTCTTTTAAATATGCCTGAACTGAACGAAAATATTTTGACATGTTTACAAAACAAATACAGTATCACGAAATGGAATTACTCAAAGATCTGACAGATCTAAACAAAGTTTATTTATGATGACCAGTGCAGGTGTCCAAGAAATTCCACAGTTTAAGTAATTATATATGATTAGTAATACTTAGGTACTGTTGGTTAAGAAAGACTTAATTCGTAAATAAAAATTTTGAATCCTGTAATATAACTTTTTAAAGCTAACTTCTTAAAACGTTGGATTCCAGTTGTTTCAGTAAGGAAGTAGTTGCCCTGAGTAGCAAAGAACACTAGATAAACATATAAATTGTGCTCTATCGCTTGTTGAAAGTAAACGTGCGAGTGGTAACAATCTCACATCGCCCAGGGCTGTAGACGTATAACCACCTCGTTATTGTGTAAAACCGCTGTTTCAAAATATTTAGTGCGGTTTATGGAATCAAATAATTCTCTTCCTGTTAAATAAATACTATCCTTTTCTTGTCCTCATGTATATGATACAATATCATATCATATCCTTCTACACATATAATATAAATTTACTGTTAAAAGTGTTATCTTCTTTCTCTTTATTATTGTGAGCCTTGAAATTGCTGTAATTTGACATTCTCAATTTCTTTTTCAATAAATATAAACTAAATTTTAAGTTACTTGAGAGCCTTTCTAGCTAAAACTTACCTCATTAAATCTTATAATTTATTAGATTTTCCTTTAGGGAGACTTGAAAGATGTGCTTAAGCAAAGAATTGTTTTGACAAAATGAATCTGTATCTCCATAGCCGCGCGTTGTGTGCACGTATTTATTAGACAAATGGTCCAGGCACTGAGCTATAGAAGCTCTGATATTTATTATAATTTGATGAAGTGAATTTGTTACCAGGTTTGTCTTGAACTCGGTGTATTTATTGTCCAGCAACATAAATAGTAATGAACGTGAATAAGAATTTAAATGAAAAAAAGGAAAGGATACAGGTAATGTTATACTGGCGATATTATTTATTTCACACTCGTCTACGTGTTGGAAATGTTGATGGGTATGTAACATTGTACAGGTATACACCTTAACACTAACTTAGTCGAAATCTAGCGTAAACACCTGAGGCACAAGGGAAAATATTACCAAGCTCTTCACTTTGAAATTACCAGATTTCGTTCCATGTCATTAATAGCAGACCATATTATTTGTAGAGACTCACTTTCAATAACTAGTTGCCCTAGGTTTACTGAGAAAACTCTAAGGGAACCTAGTATATCACGCCCGTTCACCAAATAAACATGAAAGTTTTGCTAACACATACAAGAAATGTATGAGCGAACCATGAATAGTTCGAACTTCACGGAATAAACAACTGATAACAAAAGTTGTACAGTCACATGGGAAACACATCGATTTGTTGGTCTTGTTATGAAGCACAACTTTGCCCATTTAATCTTTGCTGTATCTCTTGCATCTAAGTTCCCTTCAATATGCATAAAATTTGAAAAACTCTATACAAACGTATGTTCTTGGTCGAAGAAACAATAATAATTCAACTATGTCACTAAAAAGACATGAGTAAATGACAATCACCATAAATATACACTTTTTTACATATTTTCTCGATCGTAGGAACAAGACAATCTCGACATTTGCGTCGGAAATACGATTCACTAGAATAATTAGTGTAAGCACGTGAAAACCCTTCGAAATTGCTTGGGTGGTTAGGTCCTAGTTAATAATAAAACCAATATTATAGTAATTGGTACTTACAGCATATTCTGTAAAGAAATTTAAAATAATAAAGATCTTTAAAGATATAACCAAGAAATAAGTAAAATAGATATGCAGTAAAAGTGGTACAAGTGTAAAACATAGCGAGTATCTTTAAGCTGTAACCGTATATATATACACATATATACCTCTAGTTCATAAGAAGTATGAGTCCGTGAACTTGGAACGTTTCCAAGAAGTGTTTTAGTGGAGTAAACCAATCAGTAGATACAAACCGTACAGAATCTTTATTATTTGTCTAGAAATTCTTTATTTTGAATACGTTTTAACTAAACTTGTAATATCGTTTTAATCGGTAAACAGGTTCCATCTGTTGTTTAATTCGGAATATGTAAAATATCAAAGTTATAATTCTTGATAGAATACATCTATGTTTCGTTTATTCGATGATCGTGCGTGTCACTCAATGGGATTTGGCTGAGCGTTTGTGGACATTTCTACATTGGTCTTCTGAGTAACCCTGATGGCAACTAGGAAAAGCACAATTAACTAATAAAACCGGATTTACTATTTCTTTATCCCCATTGTCCGAAATATTCTGTAACACTGTCTACAAGACACAATAAAAAAAAAGACCATGACTCAAATTCTCCAACTTTTTATTAAGTTTAACTGACCTGGCTATACGTAATAATTAACGCAGTAACTCATTTATTCCCTGATATTTTAATAAGTCTTACATTTTTCTGACGTTATATTTTTATAAGGGCAGTTGATTGAAACATAAAATAGAAATATTCGTTCAGACTCAGTGAGGAAAAGGTGACACATAAAATAATATTTATTCTTAAAAATACTTATTCACATTTTATTGTAAATACTACATTTATTTTTATAATACTCTTAATTCCCTTTAGATCCATGAATAACCCAGTTGTGGATATTTAAACATCAACGGCCACCCTATTAGAATGAATTGGTGTACCAAGATGGCCAATTTGCGTGGCTGAGATATTCATTAGATACATTTTTAGGTGATCACAATAGTTAGATCAACAGTAGATCACAAATATGTTAGATCAACATCTTTCAGCATTTATTTTTCCAGTTCTTCGATTTATTATTTTTTATTAGATTTACACGAAGTGGATATACCTAAAACCATTCAAATTACAACATTCTTATTACCTATAGTTCAAAAAATATTATTGGCATTTCAAAACTTTTTATATTTTTTTCTAGATCCTTAAACAACAGAATTGTGTATTTTAAAGTTTAACGTTTAATAGTTTAACTATCGCCATATTGGAGTGAGATGTTGTATACCCCATCCCCAATTTGTTTAAGTTGATATTAATTTATTATTCTATATAAAAATATCATCCAAACGATAAACCACAAGGTAGGATTAATTAAATGTTTGGGGAAATTGCCACATCATTACGCCAAAAACGTTAGATAAACTGTCAATGAACAATATCCTGGAAGATGAATCAGAAGAGGTGGGCTTGCCAACTATCCTATCATATCTCCTGATTTGACATGCCTGGTTCGGTGACGGGGGTAGGTTGAAAGATTTAGTGTACACTAGACGACCGATAACAGTCGAAGATATGATCCAGGGAATCAGGAATGCTGTAAATTTGAATATTGGCCAAGAGATGTAGATGGCTTCCAAAAAGTTTCAGAGTAGAACTGTATATAGAAAATAATGGATTGCAGTTGGAGCAGCTGTAATTTAACGAAATAAGTTTAGCAAGCCTTTTGTTACTTTCTCAAGGCTCATCTGTATTGCTTTAACGATTTTTCAAACCGTTAGAATCGAAATAAGATTAGACTTGTGCAAAAGTATTTTGTTTTACTTATACCTTAGACGCATTTGTACAATTCTTCTTAATAATACATTACTGTTAAAAATGTTTTGTTTCCAAGCATCAAACATTTTTCAAGCAGTTTCCAATTATGAATGTCTAAGGTACTACTATAAAACATTGGAAAATCTACGTGAAAATCAGATTTCTGCTTATTTTTCGAAAACCATTGAATATACGAAAAATATTAAAATAGATACTTTGTTCGCCTTAACAAGGCCTTTAAAATGACGTATTATGCAATTTTCTATTTAAAATTTTTGAATTATAAGAATTTTTAATTTTTTTAAATTTGAGTTGGGGGGATCAATACCAAAATACTCTTAAAAGTAGTCCTATGGCATATCAAAATGAAGCTGTCTGTACATGCCCACAGTTTACCTTTGATAAAAAATCTCAGACAGTTGTACTAGATACGCAGGTTACTCTTGCCAAACGTATTGGAATCAGATTGTCAAAATAAATTTAAAAAATGAATTTAAAATGGCACAATAAAAATGCGTGAACAAACTGAATATAATCATTTGGCATTTGGCAGTATATGACCACCAGTTACTTTGTTTAGAGTTATTTTGAGCAGTTCTCTGGACGTTTGCTACGTGCTGTTGGTCTCTTGGTTGCTTTATTGTATCGATTTGTTGGCATGTCCTAACCTCCACAGGAACAAAAACATTGTTAAATGAAATTTTATAGTTTTATTAATTATGACTAATCGTTTATGTAAAATAGTGCGATAAACTTACAATTCCATAAACATAAGTGTGTGGATACTAAACTAACAAAACTAAATTATCATACTATGATAATTTATTTTGTAGAATTATTTGATTTTCGGAGACAACACACATTATGGATGATACTTGTACTTAGTAAAATAACCATACAAGTCATCAAAGAAACCGCGGGAAATGTTTTCGTTGTCTTGTCACATACTAGAACGGTAATTTCACTACGAGATATAATAAATTAAACGTCATGTTTTATTAGCGCTGAAGGTTTTATGTGTAGTCGGGGTTATCGTAGTCGTAAAAGAATCCCTATGTGGGATTTTACCTCAGACACTATATTATTTGTTAGTCACGTAAGAATATAAATTTATAATCTTTCTTCTACATTTATTCGATATTTGTAATGCTTCAAGTTTAAGGAATATAAATAATAAATTATTCGGTGTCCACAATTTGTTTCTTTAATTTCATTATTTGAATAAAGGATAATTTAAATTAATTTGTATTTCACAGTAGAGGTATTAACTGGAAAAACGTCAGCGAAGCCTGTCAATCAGCGGTTATATTTGTTATTCATTTTATCTGTCTTTAGGATATATCGAGAACGAATTAACTATTTAATATTGTTATGACAATTCACGGAATCCTTATACGTGACCACGTGGTGTGGCTTACTCGTACCTTGGAGAATAGACTCACAAAACATTGGTTTAAAATATTTTCTTATTTACAACCATTATATTATCCTATTTTTTTCTAAAAACCAATTTCGTGTATTACTCAGGACGCTCATATCAGAGCCTAATATATATTTTGTAGAGATTAATCAACAGAATAATGGTATTTATTTACAAGAAAACCTTATTTTGATCTTCGTATGGGAAGCAATAAAATATCAATTACACACTCAAAGGGTTTCTATGCTGTCACTAGGAGTTTGAATAAACAAAATCCTCGCTTGCATACCTGATGAGATCCACACCAGAACGTGAAGAGAATACAATATCGTTGTTCTAAGGGGCAAAGGTACGTTTAAAGGCAATCTCGTCCTTATAAGAATGTGACAGTACAGTCACTTTTTGTAGTAACTTTTTAAGTTTATGTAATTCTCACACAACCTCTTATCTTAAGTTGTACGTTTTTTAAATATACATTTTTTACCCACTCTAATGAATATTAATGTAACTACTGTTATAAAGTACCGTACTTTTTTAGTGGTAGAGACAAGTTACATTTGAATGTAGTGGCTTTTATACTTTGCTTTCTGTTAATGAGATGTTAATTTCTGTTTTTCCCTGCTGCACTAGTTTAATTGAGAACTCACATTATTAAAACTACAGTTTAAAAATGATCGCTTTATTTGTTGAGCTCATAAAACAATCATTCATATTTCTAAGGTCATTTAATACATGAGTGAGGTATTCCATCAATCCTTTCACTAATACTTTTTTCT
>NW_025780095.1:0-49416 GCF_021130785.1 Homalodisca vitripennis | reverse complement strand
AAAGACTATGATTAACTTTTGTTCACTTATTTAGTCATCAAAATTTCGTTTTACTAGGTTTCTATTCAAAATTAATCACATAAGGAAAGGAATATGTATTCTCAAAATTCATTGATGCTTCTTATTGAGGAACCAATTTTCACTCTCCCATCGATGCACTTCAGAAAAATTACATTCGGCGACTTCTTTAGTGATTGTAAGGAGTGGTGTACGTACACTAATATTTCAGTGTCCGTACCAAAGTAAACACCTCTCAAACGATCCAATGTTTTGACTTTTAATTTTTATTAACTGTTTATAGATTATAATTTGTTTATTTAGGACTATCAAGTATGACTTTAGTTAGAGGTATGACAGTAAAGGCTCGGTAAAAATTGTCTAACGCACTGTGGCTGACTACTTAGTTTTTTCAAAATGTATGTATATATATATGTATGTATATATATTATATATATATATATATTATATATATATATATATATGTGTGTGTACATCAAGTACTACTTTCATTATAGGTACGGAGTTGCAAACAATACAAACTTTGTAAGGAATCATATTGTTTGCATTTTAGAATTATTTTTGAGTTTTTTATTCCTTAATGGGAGTTTCTGACAGTTTATATATTTAAAATACTCGTGTAAAGCAATACCTTCTGTTATTACTTTGAATTCTGAATATTCTAAAACATAATGAGCAAGGAATAACTATTTTTATCATGTGGCCGAAATCTGATTTCTTTTAATAAATGTGGAATTGTTATTAGCATGGTAAGAGTTTTCGAAGTATTTTGACCAGGGATATTTATTACTAATCAAGTCATATTCCATGTATTTCTCCATTTTAATTCCAACCCCAGAAGGTATTCTATGCTTTATATCATCAAATACAAATATATTTTAATTTTACAAGCATATTAAGCGCACTAAAATCGGTAATATCTGAATATTCTGATGTTATAAGAAAATATTAGATAATTAAAATGATTATTTACGAGTCTTCAAATTGGTAATATAAAACTGTAATCTGTTGTATACAATAATGTGTAGAAAATTGTAATACAATTTTAAATATTACGTAAAACTAATTGAGATATTGCTATATTATATGTTTATCTAGATATTCTAAATACGAAGTATATTTTTTAAAATTTTTTCTGTAAAAAATACGTTGAAAAAACAATACCCTGGAAGACAACGTGGGACAGGAGATGTCTTGCATTAGCAAACAGTATGTGTCACTCTGTGTACAAAACTCGCCTTTTCTCTCTTATATAGTATTTATATAGAAGCAGCATCTCTTTAATTGTGATTTTTTGTCTCTTACTGCATGTTGTCTCTTTACTTTTATTTCTATCTAATTTATTTATTCAACATGGCATTTATTTAGATTCAAGTGCCTAATTTTAATTTCTAAAATGTAAAGTAAAAATTGATAAATATTATTCAAAAATATTTTAATACTCTCAATACTTTCATCCTTTGCACATACGGCAATGATTACTTAGATAGGCTCATTTCTGTCTGATTTAAACTTTACAATTCAGTCTATACTGGGTACAGAAAAAATTCAATTTTGTTACTTACCTATAGGTGTCCTGGCTGGGAGCATGGACTAAAAAGTCAAGGCCTTGGGGTAAATAAATCTTGATCAATAGCTTGTAGATTTCTGCGGAGGATGACTGTTAAAGTAGATGGCCTCCCTTAGTTATATAGGGTTTTTCAAATCCTAGATATGTGAGATTATTTCCTCTGTAATTTTGAATGGAAGAGGTTGGAACAGAGGCTCCTCTTTTTCCATAACAACACATGTAAAATGTGCACGTTACGTCTTCATAGTAGGAGAATTTGGAATCTCGAAAGGATGCGAGCCCAACCTATGGACATAACCCTTGCTAATTATTCGTGACACTCTTTTAGTTCCGCAACACCAATTCAAGTAATTAAAAAAAATACATTGATTATTTAAAACTCGAAAATGCTTCTTAAAGCAGGTAAGGACTGGCCAGTTAACATTCTTCTAAAACTGAAATTAAAGAACGTTTTATTAGTAAATGCGTTTCTAGAAACAATAGACTGTCTAGAATTTTAATATTGAATCATTTTATGTTTAAATAAGAATTATATATATAATTTCAATAAACATTGAATCACAAAAAGTACTTGCTCCGCCGGGAGTCGAACCCGGATCTCTCACTTGCCGGGTGAATGTGCTACCATTACACCACAGAGCGCTTACTTTTTCCGAATTCAATTTTATTGTATTTGGCCGTATCTGTCACATATGCGTTTAAATAAGCAAACTAACATATGATCGGAAGACCAAATACCTGTCAAACGACTTTTATTGACATTAAATTGTAATAAATGGCAATAGCCTTATTTAATTTCAATAAACATTGAAAAACATACACACACACACACACACACACACACACACACACACACACACACACACACACACAAACAACACACACACATATATATGACATGTGTCAAAGTTGAAGCAATATCAAATTCAAGCCCAATTTGGCCATGTTTTGGTGGTCTATAGGTTGAGCAGTGGATACTATCTTTTTAATATTTTAAACTGAAAGGAACGTTGAAACAGTGAATTTATTTTAATGGTATTCAGTGCAGAACTACTCTTATAACTGACGATGAAAGGTTTATTTTTCAAACCAAACCTTTTTTAGGTTTTGAGATATATAAAAATGCGGTTAAAGCTTATAGCACCAATCTAAGTGGAAACCACGATTAATGTTATTGTTTGAACTCTACAAAAAAAGCTTTTAATAAGTTAGTTCCAAATTATTTTACCAAATAGCTTTAGATCTTCAAAAACTTTACGTTTGTGATATTTATAGATGATTCTCTTATTATCCCTCTATTGAGTAGTTACTTTTACTGCTACTGCTTAAACACTTTTTTAAAGTAAGTGTTTACTGTTTATAGTATATTATCACATCCCTTGTTTCAATTCAGACCACACATGTACGTAGTTGGCTTTCCTTCAGCCTCTTATTCGCATCAACACTAATGTAACTGGTTCGGAGAATATATCTATCCGGGTGGTCCAAAAGGCCTGTTTATCTGTTCTTCCAATCAGTTAAATTAATTTTCAACAAATCCTTGGGAACTGGTACACTGGAAGTTTGCTTTCTCCATCTTCTAAACAAGATCCCCATAACAAGCTTAACCATATGATTACAGGACGCACTAGCATTATGCCTGCACTGTCTATGGATCTTGAATGAATAGTGCATTGGCAAATATTTCAGCTTTTTTTAATCACAGGTTATTCTCAACACTCTCAGTCTGGATTTTAAACAATAAATGCAGTACTGAAAACTGCCTTATTTTCCTTGTACCAGTAAAAATTGGTACTTCCTGGAAAATAGCTATTAGCTTCATATGAGCCTTCATTTTAGCTGGATAGAAACTAAAGTGTACGTATCGCCTTCTTGGACAATCTCAGTCATTCACTGTGGTAAAGTTTAATTTCTGTCTTCATAAATATACTCATTCAAATAAATGCTAAGCTTCGGATAATCAAGGATTATTTTAAAACAATTTTACAGTTTATTGAACAACAAAGGGTGTGGTGAAATTAAACAATTAAATAATTTAAGAATTGTCCTATAATCCTTAATCCTACCTTCTATGCTAAAGAATAGTATAGATCAATCATATAGAATTAATATAGAGAGTGTTAATGGCCGCCTGAATAAATTTAACAGGAAATATTTCTAGTAGTACAAAGTTTTACCAGATAGCAAAATGTTGACAACAGATTCCAAAAAATTCCAACTTAGTTTAAAAGGTTAAACCCGATTACTGTAGTGAAACATGCAGTGAACGAGTTATTGGTTACCAACATCAGAATAAAGAGGTTAGACCAGACCGGAAGTGCCCGGACAGCGGCCGGAAGTAGGAGCCACAGCCACTATCCCATACTGTACAGTACCACACCGAACCAAACATTAGTGTTTACCACTGGAGTTAAAAAAACGTATTTAAATGAGGAACCGTGTTAATTTATTTATTCAAAAGTTTGTAATTGAAAATGATTACTCCTACTTATATTCTAATGTAAATTAAATTGAAAAAATCGGTCTATGTCTGTTAGTTATTGAAATATTCATGCGGAGAGGTAGACAGATTAAATATACGGAAATAAAATAAAATATTTCCAGCCTCCCCAGTAATGGATTTTGCTACGCTCAGCCAATAAGATAACAGTACACTCTACCATGTTATTGTATTGTAGGTGTAAATTATATTCGGCAGATTAAATTACAGCTTGTGAGGCTTGTATCTTCAGAGAGATTCAATGGAAGTTTTTTATTTTTAATACGAAAAACTTTATTGCTTAATTCGCTGTAATTCCGGTACTGCTGTGAATGGTTTTACACATTTAGACTATATTTTAAGCACTAAAGGAGGAATATTTAAATAAATAGTTTAAAAATTAATGCTGGGGATTATCGTCAACAAACAATTATACGAGTATTACTAAGTAAGTTCATTTTCCTGCTCAATTATATACTTTCCTTTCTACTTCCACGTAAACTTCTTTGTTGCCAATTTTTTATACTTCCACTTACTCTTTTCTCCAAATGAGTTTCATGTAAGCTATTATTTCATACTGGATTTCTCCTCCCATCGTGTCTTCTAAACTTCGTTCGTATTTCTTCCCCCTATTCTCTACTATTACTTTCCAGTTGAACATATTTTATCACACATTACAAATAAATTTATCGCTTTTTAACCTCGTTGGCTTACATAGTGTTTTTCAACAGCTATTTACAGATTTAAAAATATTGATTGATTATTTTTGTCAGTTTTTCTCCATCATTTTCACACAAAGAGACAAATGTAAACCAAAAAATTTTCGATGAATTTACCATTACATGGGCGCCATCCTGTGTATGGAGAAAGTTTATCAATCTGCACAAAAATTTCCTTCAATGTCTTATAGTTGATAATATATTACTTATGTTACTGGTTACTGGTAACTAGGTTTAATGAAAAGTAGTAGTTATTATATAAATACACTTAGTTTGGCCTTTAGTAATGCAGTTTTTCTTTAAAAATACATCTGCTTATAGGATATTACGTCTGTTCTATAATTAGTTTCATGGTAATACTTAACGATAATTTATCATACGTGGCTAATAGCTTATTATAGTCTTTAATGCTGATAATATTGCAGTTCTTGAAAAATTGATATATAGATACTTTGTAAAATTTTTTGAAGTGACTACTTCTTTTGGAGGGCTGTGTGTATGTATGTTTTGCATGAGGAAAACTTAAATTTCCCTTCACGGAAACGTAACGGCACGCTTGTTCCGCTCTGTAGCTGCTAGGGGCGGGAACATCAAAGCCCATTTTGTTGTCAAGGGGGGCATTCTCCGTTTAGTGGCTATCCAGGCGTGCTAGTGAGAGATTAATATCGCTCCTTGTTGAGGTGACTTTCTTTTGATTGGCTATGGGTATATGTTTTCCATTGGGGAAAAAAACTTTCGCGTCACGTATTTATATATTTTCCACACACGCTTTTTAAAGTATTTATTAATTAATAAATAATTATTAGTGTATTAACTTACTGCATCATTTAGTAGCAGTATTTAAAGCTCATCGGATTCTACATTAAATTTCAGCACGGTCAATATTAATTCTTATTTCAGTTAACTACTAGTTTTGTCTTGACGAGATTTAAAAAGGATTGTTTTTCTTTTGATTATAATTATAAAACTGTAACTAATTACATTGAACCTAACGAAAATAAATTATGTAAACAGGATAGTAATACACATTTTTTTAAGTAATGTCTAAACCATTAAGTGGCTTTATGAAATATATAAATTAATTTTCAAAACAAACTCAAACGATTAAAACACAAGAACGACGGGTTATGGAACAGCAATAGATGCAAGGTTATTTTAGCAAGAATTTATTTCCAGAATGTTTATTTCTCATTTCAGTGATTATAATCACATAATTTGATTTTATAATGTAAGCGCAATGAAAATAAACTAATTATTTTGGAAATAAAAGATAGTAGTGAAAGCTATTCTAACCAAATTGTAGAAACTAATATAATATGATAATAATGTATAAATATTTATAACTTTTATATACAGAAGTTAGTGATCATTGTAATATATAAATGATATGTATGATATGTAATATATAAATGATAAACTTGTTTTGTTAAAAAATTCATTAGAAGAAGTGAAAATTTTGGGTTATAATAAAATGCATTGTATTTTTTAAAAATGTTAGTGAGGAAAATTTTATATTACCCATAGCAAATAAAACATTTACGGAATTTTTATCTTTAATACATACACTACAAATTGTAAAAATTAAATTCCATAAACCATAAAACAATTTTTAAGAACTTTATAGATGTTATTGACAAACAATTATTTGGCTTAGTTTTGCAGCTCTAAATTAAATTATTTAAATAGCTTATCGTGTTTGTCACGTAAAGTATATTTCACGTGTATAATTGCTAATTTGATCGTTTTAATTTATTATTATAGTCCGGACAAATAGTGTCGCTGTTAAGTAATTTGAAAACCATTTTAAGTCACTAATTTTGATCATTCGATTACTGTTACTAAGTATACTAATAAACTAAACGTAATTTAGCAAGTCCTGTATTGTTTCAAGGGAGATACACAATAACGACAAGAAGCCTCTTCATTCATCATATTATCGTGATTCTTATACATTATAGAACAAGAGAAAACAAGTTAATGATAATATTATTTCAGTAACATTGCAGAGAAACTAAAATAATAGTTCCTCTCTAAATACAGTTCCAGAGGTAAGAATGATCTAACTAATCAGTAACATTGCAAAGAAACTAAAATAATAGTTCCTCTCTAAATACAGTTCCAGAGGTAGGAATGATCTAACTAACCAGTAACATTGCAGAGAAACTAAAATAATAGTTCCTCTCTAAATACAGTTTGAGAGGTAAGGAATGATCTAACTAACCAGGAACAATGAAACTTTACTGAAGCAACTGAAACCTTGCTAATCCTGATCCACAAGGCAACATACCGAGTTTTAGGACGTGAAGATCTTAATGTATTGTGCCTTACATATCTAAGTACTTACCAGCTTTTTTAGTAGTTAAGATAATTCAGTACGGTTTACAAAATAAAATACTAAATACGATTAATTAGATTAACGGTAATGAATGTAAAAGCTAAAATAAGCACGTTTTTCATATCCGTCTTTCAAAAAATGTTTAATACCAACTGAACAGTAAAATATCATTTGAAAAACTGACTTAATTTAAATTTCAATTATGCAATACGTAATTATTGGACTAACCAATTTGTGTAGTAGTTATATTATAGCATAAATAACACTCATTTAACAAAGTTTTGGTCGTATTCATCTGCTGTAAAAAGTAACTGAAGTAAGTATAAAAAGTATATTACAGTTTTATAATAAAAATAATTAATCGTGCCATAAAGACGTACTGTATCTGTGAACGTTTCTTGCCAGTATACGCTTATCGCAATAACCGATATTGGTGCGACGAGAAGGTCCAATCTTGTTATTCATCAGAAACTGTAACTTTGGTGTACAAACATAGGTTGAATACCAGTTAGTGCCTCGACCTAAGAGATAAATAATCCTGGTAATCAGCTAGTTTCCTCAAAAGTTTTCATGAAAAAATTGACAAAGAAGAATTTATTTACAAGTTCATTGATTACTCCGTGTTTCTGGACACGTGTATCTTAAGTTCACTCGGGAAAGAACATGAGAAATCTCCTCATTGCTCTTCGTCCTTAAAAGAATCTTTGCGTTGCTTCCGGAGTGACAGGACAATCAGGAAGGGTAAGGCTGGGGGTAAGAACTATCTCCTTTCGAAATTCCATGTGGATGGATAACAGGCACTGACTTAGTCATGTCATCTGAGAAGAAGTGAGACTGTCTGTATTCCAGTTATCTTTGAGCGTACGGGTATGGGTGACCGAGGGAATGTTTGTGCTTTGTAAACATTTAAATTTCAGGGAGCTTCACCCACCCCAAAAACCATCCTACTCTGTAAAATTACCATATCATATGGCGCAGTGTAGCGGACACAACCGTTATAGCTAGATAACCAAATCAAGCAATTACCAAGCGTGGCTGCTGTTTGTATGGGTGACAGCTGAGCTATCCTGTCCTTGCAAGCAGCTCTCTTGCCCGGCCATTAGTGGTAGTTCGGAAGTCACCTGTAAGTTTGTTAGACCCCAGGTAAAGTGTTTGAGAGGGGTTCTTAGCCCTAACTTCACCTGGTTAAATAGTTTATTAGTTTATTTGACTTTAATCATCTCAACATTTACTATTAGTGATGTGCCGCTTCAGTATATCCATTAGATCTCCTTAGAGATTTAGATGAAACATCGGTTTCTGCTGTATCCACTACAGTTTCTGCTTGAAGGTGTAATTCGTACTGAAATATACTACTTTGGTGTATCGGGGGTCGTAGCGCACGTAGATACTATACTACAATATCGTATTTAAAATAATTTATTTTATAGAATACTTTTTCCCACTCGTCCTAACCTAAGAATACAGCTTTCTTATAAGTTCTAAGAGGTACAAAACATATAGCACGATAAAAAATAAAACTTACCTACATTATAAGTTACTAACCTACACTGGTGTGGTAATATTAAAGAAAACTCTAAGTTTACATATTTTATCAATTTTAGAAGTAGAAAAAACATTTTTCATTCTTCCATATTTAAATATATTAAATGTGGAAAGAATGAAAAATGTCTTTTATATTAAAACCTACTCCCTTCCATCAAGAATACAAAGCAGAACAATTCTAGATAATCAATTAAAAGTAATGCTTTAAAATATTGTGTTTCTTTAATTATATAAAAACCTCTTAAATTTTATCCAAAGACTGGTATGGTTTACTTTTTATTTAATAAACTTTCATTTTTATCATTGTTATTACATATGTACTTAATACTGTAAATATGTTATTATCATTGTTTTTGAATCAAAATGTGTGTACAAAATTCTACTGAGTCTCAGACAGGATTATCCAAAAGACGGCTTTGTCAGGGCGAGGTAATCTAAAGGCTTAGAGAGACAACACGGCAGGGACCTATCCAGGAGACTTATCCAGAACTTATCCGGGACTTAAAAAACACAACTTTTTAAGTTGCTTACAACAGATTACGCGTGAAAGGATCTGATATGCTATTACATTTGTGACAAATATATACAGAGTATTTATAAACGACGTGAACAAAATTCTGTGGATGATAGTACATAACTTAAACAAAAAAATATTATATATACACATAGGTCGAGATATGCCTCGTTTGCCTCTAGCAGCTATTTGGTATTTTTTATAAAAAAAATATTATCTCTAGAAGTAGTAAAGCTACAGATACTACTCTTCGCACATGCGTAGTAATGAATAACTAAATTAAAAAAGAATGGTGTGTGATTTGCTTTCATATTACTTGACTGTTGAAGTAATAGTATAAAACGCCAACTATTTACTAATTTGTATACAAATTCAAATTGTATCCTTTGCGCCGAAATCCATCAATGCATAAGCGAGTACACTGTATGTACGCTTGCACGAGGCGGGGGAGCAACAGTGATTGTATCAGTTGAAAGGTATCAGCTGTTAACATCAAACAAGATGTTAACTATTTTCAAAATAGCTTTTATAAAAAATTACAATTGTAGTTTTATCAACGAAATACGTCAACTCATAAGTGAGAACGACCACTTTAATGGTACGCTTGCACAAGTGGGGAACAGAAAACATGTCACAGTGGAGAGGTATCAGCTACTTTCTACTCTTTTGATTTTTTTGGTTTGTTTGGGGATTTTATGATCCCAAAACTTATCTAATTAAATTAAATAACAAAACTCAAAACCCTGTGTAGTCTTATATTTACTCCTTTTGTATTTTTTATTCTAATTGTGAAAATCATTTCATTTTTGGAACTCTGGAAAGTAAATTTACGATTAAAAACATGAAACATTTAATGTTATTCCTTAAATTTAACCTACACATGTACATCGCTACGACAAGCTTTGATACTACTATCTACCTGCAGAAGGACATAAGCAAGGTTTCCTTGCTTTTTCGTTTAGGCTGACGATTTTGTCGTGACATACTCAAAGCAAGAGGGTTCGAGGATTTTGATAGAAGGAAAGTGTTTTTTTTAGGGATTGGATGACGGTTTGATGAAGAAAAATGCAAATAATGTCTATACTGTACCATTAATGAAAGAGTTTTTCAAGTTAAGGAAGACTTAAAAGAAGGTTCGTGTTAAAAAAGTTAGTTTTTAAGTGAAAGAGTATAAACACGAGGTTCTTACAGCTTTGCAAGGAAAAAGCCGTGTTTACTTAATACTTTAAGATGATAAATCTCTTTTTAATCCAATACTCTATTTTGTAGTAAGATTTTCACGAATCTGTAATTATAATTGGATGTTAAATATGCATTATCTCCAAAAAAGCACTGAAAAGATTTGAACATTTTCTATCGTGAACTAGTAAAAAGAACAATATGACTTTGCTTTCTGCTTGCATAAGATAGAATTACTGTAATAAATAACTGTGAAATAAATTTTTGTATCCAGTAAAATATGAAATCGAGTGACGCAACCAGCAATAAATACAAGAATAAAGAATGCGCAAAAAGTATAATTATACAAATCATTACAAAATTTCCTATTTTTAAACAAAAGTGGAGAGTGAGTTTACGATTAAAAAGTAGAGCATTTATATTTCACTCTCGCAATTACATATTAAATAAACTGCAAATAGAACCTACATCAAATCGGAGTTACCTTGTTATTGAATGCACCAGAAAGTGTAAAACACGAGCGGAATTCTGAGTGCTAACTGAAACTGTCTAGTAAAAATAGTTTCAGGCTTGCTTGAAAGAATTTTATTTCAATTTTTCAAGAGAAACGGGATTCCTAAGAGTTATGATAGATAACTCCATAACCATTTTAGGGATAAACTGTAAAGTAGAGTAAATCAGAACGGGATGATTGGGAATTTCCCAGAAAGGTAACAACGAAGATTAGGGGCCACAGTAGTGGTACAACAACAGGATAAACTAGCCAGATTATCCCTAGAGACAACAGTGCCGGGTGAATATTAAATGGTAACTGATGTAATCAGTGTGTAGCGTTGTGATCGAATCAGCTAATTTATAGTGAGAGAAATAAACAGTTGATCTGACATCTGTAACGGATGAAAGGTGTTACATCAGAGTTCTGTGTGTAAAAATCTGAGAATTAAACGTGTCTAAACAATGTAATTCTTACATCCCCAGTGATCATCACGTGCGAGGAACATTTGGCTCTAAAATTAAATCCACTTTGCTTCTAGCCAGTTACATTGATGATTGAAACTCTAGGGGTTTAAGATTAATTTTACATTTAATCAAGTTCCACTAATGATTTTGCATTGTGGACGAAAAAACATTGAGTGTTTTAGAAAATGAGTTATATCAAAGGTAAAACATTTTTAATAGGAGACAATTTTAGCATTCTCAAGAATAAAATTTTGTTAAGTAGAGACGTTTAAAAATTAATATTCAAGCTAAGTAGTAGAATTTTAAATTCCATCGTTTGACTGCAATATGATGGAAGTAGAAGTACAGTTTAATAAAAAAATGCAAATGTGATAGTAGTAGTGGAGTTAAGGGTCATAAATCTGAGGATTCTTACAGGCTGTGGATTATTACCAACACATCCCCTTCCTTTGTGGTTAGAAATTAAAGTTTCAATAACCCCTTTTATATAATATTTTTTTATATTTTAAGACAAGAAGTTGATAAATTTTACTCAGACCTACAAGCACCTTAGTGCTGCTTTCATAGTGATATTATATTCTGGATGTGTACGGTTAGGAGTAGGGGCCGCCTTCTGTCAAGGATCTAAATGTATCTCTAAATAATTGAGATAAAGAAAATGTTTTGTTAAAAAAGTTGGTAAAAGTATTATATAAGCATTCCAGGAAATTTTTTTTATTATTCTCTAGTTTCTAAAATAACAGAGTTGCTAATTTTGATAAGTTAAACGAACGCCATATTGAGATGAGATAGCGAATCAAAATGGCTAAAGCCCTCATCTGTGTTATTAAAATATTAATTTTTATACAGTTAAGTTTAAACTTGTCGTGGCTTTGTTTGACACAAAGAGAAACAAATAAAGCTCTGATTAGGCGCGGCACATTCGAGATACAACTGTGAATAATGTGGCGGTGAATCGCTAGACTCCTGTAACTGTGCCAGTAATGGCTGTGATCTGGAAGCCCTGTAATCGTCCTTTACTTAGCCACCTTGTTACCTGCCTTAGGCTTGACTTCCTTTCATTCAATTCCACTAACTACACACGAGAAACATTGTCACAAAACATGCAGACAATGATAAGTGAGAATTTTGAAAACTAGTACAATGAATTGAAATATTGAAACAATTCTTGTTTTTATTAAATTAAGAGTATTATGAAGCAAACATTTACGAGACTTTAATTCAAAACACCATATCTGAAGTATAACCTAAACTTTATTATTACGCTATATTTAAAGTACAGTACTGAAGTTAAACATTTAAATTAATTTACACAACAAGGATTTTAAAACATACAGTTTTTAGTAAAATGCATGTAACTGTTTTTATAAAACTTGTTAGAGTGTCCAGCGTGGTCCAGATTCTATATTTATGTTTATAAATGTTTGACGGAAGTATCTTGGATAATAACTGGGCCTTTGGTAAGCATATATTATAAGAAGAATAGAATTCAGGAAGACCTTTGCAATGTTTGTTTTTTTCTCAATGTTGTCTTGCCCTCAAGCAAGTCGATTGCCTGATTCTACTAATAAAATCTAGACTGAACTGAGTTGCAGATAAAACTGAAAAGGAAAACTGAAAAATGTTTACTCTCAATAAATTTAATGGTCTTAAAATAGAATGCTATTAAAAAAGCATTATAATGAAACTACTTGATGGCTCAACTTATAACTCTGTGAACAGAAAATTTGAACAAGTTGGTAATTCGATTAGCTAGATTTTATAGATAGTGTTTTCAAAACATTCATAAATACATACATTATTATTCATATGATAAATGATCAGATGTGTTTGCTTAGATATTTGAACAGATGTTAATGTATTTGATCATATTAATTTCAATGTTTATTATATCAGTATGAAAAATCTAGAAAAAAGTAAATTTACTTAAAAGAGACTGAATGTTTTCTTTAAGAACTCAGAGAGTATAAAACTCATTATTTTTATACATTGCAGGAAAATTTTTAGTCAGTTTAAATAAACCTAGAGTTATAAAAAGCCATTACTGTTAGTTAAACAACTTCACTACTCCCAAGTCTTGCCAATTTTCGCTTCAACTTCCATCTTTATTGCCACCGGGCACTGTTAAAACTTAACCTGAATATCTGTACAAGAATGCAATTTAAAACGTTACTTACGGTGAAAAGTCTATTGAATTAAATAATCTTTTAAGTCTTTATTTTAAAACTTTGTAGTACGATAGCACATTTTTTCTAAAAAATTACCTGCTACAGAACTAACACTCGTGTTAAAAAAATTAACAATACATTAACCGAATATTAATTCTAAAACAGAATATATTAAAAAAACTTCTCGCATACATTCTTGTTCGAAAACGACTCATTAATTACGTGTTCTTCAAACATTGTAAAGTAATATTTTTGTACTTGAAGCACGCCAAGTCCAGGGTGAAATGTGTTGAAGGTTCAGGGCAGAGAGGAACTGAGCCATACATAAGTAAGCAGCGTGAGATTTATCACATGAGGAACCCCTGTCCATCATCCGTTAAATATTTCTGTTGCCATCTGTGAGCCGTTGGACACTCTATACAGGGTGTACATAAAGTCCTGCACGGGTATAATAATTTTCTGAACGATAAACAGATAAATAAACAAGATTTGGTACATCAATACTACACCTAAAAATATACTTTTTGAAGGAACTATCAGTTTTCTGTAATATCATGGGGACGTCCCGCAAGGAGTCAGAAGGAAATCTTAAATAGGAGCATAGGTCAATATGGACATCATTTTAAAGGGCTTATCTAGCAGAGTTTTAATGCCGCAAACCGCACTCAAAAAGATTGATCCAGTACAAAATGGCGGCTGTTCAAAGATTTTTACTTGGTTACATTTTTTATTAGTAGCCATAACCCCCAGTAAAGCAAAACTGCAACCAAACAAATACTGCAGCTAACTACTACATTATGCTTGTCAGTTGTACAGAAGTGAATTATGACATTAGTTATCTCAAGGGTTACAAATTTTGGTCCTAATATATTGATAACGGGGAAACCCTGATAACAGTAACAATTAGAAATCTCAGCGACCTATGACGATCGGAAACACTTCCTGTTTTCATAAAGTGTTGAACAGTTCTCCCTACAGTTGTTCTAGAAATTGGCTGCCTCTCGTGAAAGTAGTCATTAAATAAATGGCATGCTTCCTCGTGTGATCGTCTGTTATTTCCCCAACCAACCATCATAAGAAGTGTTATATGTTCACGTTCGTCAAGCGACATAGTGTAGTTGAAGAACTACAAGCAATACGACAAACTCTTTTGTACTAAAGCGCACTGATAAAATGGATGGACAGCACTACTAAAACAAGAAAACTAGAATAGCCTACTATGAATAGACTGGCTAATAGGAAAGTCCTAACTACGACCCAAAGATAATAGATTTCTAATTGATACTGTTATCAGGTTTTCCCCGTTATCAATATATTAGGACCAAATTTGTAACCCTTGAGATAACTAATGTCATAATTCACTTCTGTACAACTGACAAGCATAATGTAGTAGTTAGCTGCAGTGCAGTATTTGTTTGGTTGCAGTTTTGCTTTACTGGGGTTATGGCTACTAATAAAATGTAACCAAGTAAAATCTTTGAACAGCCGCCATTTTGTACTGGATCAATCTTTTTGAGTGCGGTTTGCGGCATTAAACTCTGCTAGATAAGCCCTTTAAAATGATGTCCATATTGACCTATGCTCCTATTTAAGATTTCCTTCTGACTCCTTGTGGGGACGTCCCCATGATATAACAGAAAACTGATAGTTCCTTCAAAAAGTATATTTTTAGGTGTAGTATTGATGTACCAAATCTTGTTTATTTATCTGTTATCGTTCAGAAAATATTATACCCGTGCAGGACTTTATGTACACCCTGTATAGCCGCAATCATAAAACACAGGTGTATGTGCAAAAATTGTGCAAATATACATTACATTATACTGTACATTATACATTCATTATAGAGTTATTCTATAGAATTTCACAATGATAATAAATAAAATACATTCCATACATATTGTAATTGCAAATAAAAAAAAACAAAAATATTGACATTACTTTATTGGTTTTCATTAAAAACCCATATCGGGGAATATACGATACAGTTCAAAGTTACATAAAAAACTAAAAATAGTATTTTATATATTATTACCCGGCAGTAACTCGTAGCTTACTCGCAATTTCATTCACAAAAACAGGGACACCGTGTGAGAATGTTATTTTTTAAGTGGCATTCCACACAATCATGAGGTAGGTGATAGTCACTGAAAGATATTCCAAACTCTTTTAGATTTAAGTTTAAAGATGGGGCCCTTAAGCTAAGTGCAGTGTTTTTATCTCTTACTCCGGTCGGCAAAGTTAGGAGCACCGTAGTAGCTGTAGCTTCTACGTTCACCATGGAATATTGTTTATTTCTAATCGATCTTTGAAAATTTAATGTTTAATCTTAGTTGGAGCAGGTTGAAAAATGGCTCAGGGGTTTGTCTTAGCCCGGCTAAGCGTTCTGTCCCTTACTCCAGGCAGCAAAGTTAAGAGGGCCATTAGCTGCACATCTTACGTTGACCTTATGTGAATATACTATTATATGGACGGTATTTGTTTGCTTCAAGAAGGTCTCTTTTTTTTGAAAACTAAGGTTATCTTTTACTTTACTCAAAGAATTCTGAAAAGTAGCATTCTCGAATAAAGCATTATAAGAATGGTTAATAGGCTTATTAAATGTTGATAATACTGTTTAAGAAGCAATGTAGACACGACATTGGTATGCGTCATCTTGCTAAGTGACTAAGAAGAAGTTTAATTCACTCCTTTGAAGCCTTTGTAACTAGGGGCTTTGTCTTTTTTCTGTTTATCTGTTAGTCTGTTCGACTGTTTGTACGTACTCTCATGATACATAAATAATGAATTGAGCTCAGAATTAAAACGATACGTTAAACTTCATTTACACACAGGCAAGATCATGTTCTATAATAATGTATAATCCCCCTCACATAGTTCGCATGCCGTCAAGGATACATTAATAACTTCCGTACAGTGTGAATTTCAGGGGAGCATCAGTTTCTCCTTGGTTTATTACGGATCAAATTTTTGTCTTTTTATCTGCATTCACGGTAGCAGATCGACAAACAACGGTAGAACCGTATTCTACCAGGCTGTCGTCAAAGTAACTTTCTCAAAACTTCCTAACAATTTTTCTTCAGCAAAATCTGTCACATGACTCTTGGTTACATGTAGCCTATTCCTAACTTGTTCAATACAGCTTCGTTTCTTTCTTTGTAATTACCAGTGACACGTGACTTGTGGATATATATAGACAAAGTATATTAGTCTTCTATCACCATATTGTTTAGCCAACAATACTAGGGATATATTAGAGTTGACCTATTTAAAACAAGCGAACATAATCCAGTTCGAACATTGTATAATAAGACACTAAAAATAACCACCATCTTCAGCCTCGTCGACTTCCACAGCCTAGCGGTCGTGAGTGTGATGTGTGAGGGCCCAAAGTCCCAAACTTAAGGGACAGTGGGGACCTGTCATATTTATCTAGATGTAGCTGGATTACAGGACTACGCCACAGGGCCTGGCCTACAGTGGTTGTGTTGGTCTAGTAAATATTACGGTTTATTTCTTGAGATTGATATAGTTTAAAATGCGTTAAGGCTTTATTTTCAAGTTCTTCTCTTACCTAGCGTTAGCATCACACTAGAACAGCCCAAATAATCACAGTACATTGTTATCAATTAATGGTAAAATTGATATTGACAGGAGCTGAGGGACACTTTGTATTTTTATAAGCACACATTATAGTACTTATTGTAGCGATAGAGGAATTTCCCAAAGAAAAGATTATTCGTCTGCTACATTTAGTCTTAAAGAATCATCATAAATATCAGGGTATTGAAAGGGTCAACAATACGAGTATACATAAGTAACCTCTTTCTTCAACTTAACTGTTAGACTTTTTCATGACAAAACTGACGCTGATTTAAAATCTAGTTATGTGTCTGACGGACTAAAATCTAGTTATATGTGTGTAGAACTAAAAAAATTTTGTTTGAGAAAGATATTATCACTTGATACTTCTAAACTCTTTCTAAATCCCTTCAAATTCAACCCACACCAAAACTTTTTCTTTGGAGAAATTTGTCTATCGATTAAAAGAAAAATTAGATTTTGTGCTTGAACAACTCAAGTTGTGTCACAGCACATCTGTAAACTCCTTCAAATTAAGTACCGTATGTGTGTAAGCGTATATAGACTAGTAAAAATTTCTTTTTAAAATTTTTACGTGGCTAAGATACCCAAAATTTATAATGACATTAAAATATAGTTTCTAATATTATTTTTGTATAAGTGTTATGTTTATGTTTTGGTTAATCATGTTAACATCCATGAAGAAGAGAATATATTCTTGTAATTTGTTTTAAAACCAGACGACGCCAAGCAAAGCGCGAAATATTTCATACTTAATTTTGACTCAAAACTCTAGAAGGTACTGTAACGAGAATTACAGTATAAAATTTACAATATTCCTTCAGTGTTTTTGTTCCACTATTGTTGAATTCAGATGACTACTGATATTGAAACATATTGATCCATGAAATATAACAATATCGAGGAGATACATAAAAAAGCGAGACAGCGGGGAAGGCTTTTGGCAATTGCTGAGCGCTCTTCACTAGCCGGAAGCGAGCGTGAAAACAGGGTTATGAGACTGAGCGATCACTTAGAAATTGCCCCAAAAGATACATTGTGATCTTAAAGTTATTTATATCTTTACCAGAAATTTAATACAAGCCTGTCCGTTGCAATTATCCTCGTGACGCAGTCACAATATTGGCACAACTTTACCGACAACAAACCTGTAAACCGACTTCAGTCCCAAACTTCATTCATGGGGTATGGTGATTATAATCCTGTTTACGAAAACGGGGACTACAAATGAAATGAAATGAAATGAAATATGCCTTTATTTAAGAGGCGTAGTTAGGGCTATTTAGCCCTCTCTACCACTCAACCTCACATAATATACAGATATATGTACAGTGAATGATCTTAACTAATAATAAATTTTAAATTAAAATAAATGCTAAAAAATTAAAAAGTTTTTAACTATTGAAACACTTATGGTAAGGAGATCAACCATTAATGAAGCTTTTACAGATGCGGGTTTTTATTCGAATTATCCATCTATACTAAGTGATTATTTTTCAATAGAGATTTATTATGAATCTGCCTACTTCGATTTCCTAATGGCAAACTTTCAACAATTTTGATGTATATTTTCTAAACACGACTTCCAGACTTTTAGATACGAAGATTTAAAGAAGAGTGTATTATAAAACCACTCCAGCATCATAATACGGGTTTACGAACACGATAAACTACTCAAAATGCTTTTTAAAAAGCTTTTTACGCAACTTTTAAGAAGCTTTTAGTTAGAGCCGGACCGTTTAATGAGGCTTCACATGTACAATTTTTTTGTACAAGCTTCCAAATGAACTGTTAATGTTTTCAGATGAATTTTCCAAACTAAGGTTGTATATTTTATAGACATCAAGTATCTTCAAAACTCTAAATATTCGTGATATTATTTATTTTCCTTCACTCAACAGATTTTTTTTCCGGCTTAGGCTTGGCTTCCTCTCATCAGTTACATAAGTACACAAGAGAACATTAAAAATAATCGCACCATGATAAGCGAGAAATTATGAATAAATATTACTGCCAATTAATTCTTTAATGTATTAAAATTTAAGTATTTTTGTTATTATTTAATAATAACAATATTATTAAAACAAAATATGAGTGAATATGAGATTTTATACGTGTCGAAATTTATGTGATTATGACAATTTAACGATTTTGTTTCGATTCTATTGCAATTTAAATAATTTTTATTCCATAACAGTATGAAATGTGTGGAAAACATTGTATAAAACAGAAGGTTTAGTTAAGAACTTAGATAGGGTAAAAACAATGGAATATTTATATACTTTTGACGGAGTAACTGAAAATGTTTGAGTCAGTTTAACAAGTGTAGGAGTATAACACACCATTACCATTCCATGAAGTGCACTCCATGTTTTCTCAACTTGCATCTCGTCTGCCAAAGGCACTTCCAGGAGTTGTGTGGGGAATGACGTCAAATGTCACTTTGCATCTTTAAGCTACATGAGCAAAAACTTCCAACATGTTTATTTATCAATTAATTTGTTTTTAAAATTGAGCTAAAAATAGAGATAACAAATTATTACACTCTTCCATGTTGTATGTCTTTTACAATAAAGCTGTAATAATTACTTAGTATTTAGTTTTTATTATGATTCCAAGTAGAAATCAATATTATTTGGAATAATAACTTTATTAAAGCATTGCACTGTGTCAAAAATTTTGTACGTCCGTTAGCATAGTGCATTTAATTTTAATTAACTAAATGATTCATTTAGAAAAATTATATTAGGACACATATTTATTTTTGTGATAACTGTTATATATATATAAAGTGTATTTTTATTTCGAGTATGCTTCCTTTTCACATAATATAAAATTTAAATATTACAAAGCCAAATATAAACCATTGAACAAATTTCTATAAATTGAATGCCAAAAATAAAGATTGAAAACGATCGATAAACGAAAAAAATGCTGATCGCACATTTTAGATTTAGATAATTATCAAAAGCGTAATCTTACTATAGAATTGTGGTACTGTAGAATAAATCATACTATGGCTCTGTATCCATCGTACACATTATTGTTCGAGAAACAATTACGTGTTAAGTATGCAGTGAAAGCCTCCCGCAATTTTATTCTCGATTGTTGTTGAATGAATTATAGTGATCATGAAGCACGTATTGTATTGTGAGGGGGGGAACTCCGCGGGTGTGTGCGATCTACTCAACTCCTATTGGCTCCTGGACTTATGGACCTACTATTAAAATATTGTTGTTTCTTTCGGAGGCGTAGTAGTGAGGTTCTGGAAACCAGAAATATCGAATATACCACCGAAATAATAATGGATTGATTTGTATGTTAGAAGGTATTTCTAACTTCTTACGTTAATGGACAATTTCTACATGAAAATACGTTAAACTTTATTCATATTGGTACAATGAAACAAGTATGTCTAACACCGGTGTATTATCATAGTTTTATTTCTATTTTTAAAGTTATCAAAAGAATAAATTCTTTTTCAATTAATGTTACATGATTTCCAAAATAAAAAAATATAAATAAAACATTTTTACAGAAATACATCAGGAAATACACTTAATAGTTTTATAAATTGGTATCTTAGCCAACTAATAATTCTTGAAAGAGCCTTACAAATATACGGTACTTCCTTTAAAGCTGTTAAAGAATATACCTAAGAAATCAATTTCCACCCGCGCTTTTGGTGGGAGTCGAAATAAAAATATTTAAGGGGTTAAAAGTAGAAAGCAATACTTTCTAATTTTTCTCTTACTCTTCAACTTACTCTCAAAACTATTTTTCTTTGTTACCGTGAAACACGTTGAACCGTTCTTTAGACACATATCTAAATGTTGAATCAGCGTCAGATTCTCATTAAAAAGAAAAAAAGGTTTGCTGAATAAGGTGACTCAATTAATTATACTCGTATTCATAACCCTTACAATACTCTCATATTTAGATATTTTCCAAAACTAACTCTCCAGACGATCTTATTTCTTTTTTGGGAAATTGTTCTATTGATTTCAAGAAATACCAGATTGTGTGCTTACAGAATAAAAATTGTCTCTCGGCTCCTGGATAATATCAAGTTTAACGTGAGAAGGTATTTTGGTTGGTTGGGCTGCTCAGGTGTGATGATAGAGCTAGGAAGTAGAAAAACTCACAAATCAAGGAATTTCTGAAGAAATAAATTGAAAAATTGTCTAGGCCAACACACACGGCCATGACTAATCCAGCTAGTTAGAGATAAATAAAACAGGTTACGGAAGAATGTAAAGAATACCTGAGTGTAACGAAGGGCGGGGGTATGGTCAGGAAACCCTCCAAGTAATGGAGTCAGGATTTTCACGGAGAGGTGGTGAGGTGGTTTTTTTGCAGCTCCTCACTCAATTCGTACAGTTCCTTATTCATACAAAGAGTATTAACAATTCTTTTTTCCTAAATTATTTACATTATGAGTAATTTTATTTATGTATGAATCCATTGGGTCAGCTTCCCTAATCTACGATATTCACACATTGGTTAATGAAACAGACTCTTCATCTACCATTCCTTAAAGCCAACATAGAAATCATATTTGATCAGAAATCAATAATATGAGAACGTTTTTAACTCGACTAAGATCTATTTCTACTTGTTCACTTGAAAAGTGTTTAAGGGAAAAACAGTACAAGGGAATACGTATTAAAATGATGAGCACGTCTGTATTTTAAGGTGCATTACATGATTACATAAGAATTTTTTTTATAATGGTCGATTTAATATTTTGTGACCACAATTAAAATAAGTAAAATCAGAACTGTCACAAATGATTTTAGATCCCATTTCCCCCCATTTTTAGAATTAAATAAAGTAGTTATTGACTGTTATTGAATATTTTGTATACTAATTAAACATAAGTAATAGATTTTGTTGTGGATTCACTATGTACTATATATTAATTAAAGTTGTTTGGCACAACCTTCAAAAATGCAATGAATTTATTCTTTTTTATATTTAATAACTCTATTATTATATGAAAATACCTAAGATTATATAAAGATATTTCAACATTCAATCGTAAAATTTTCTGTATTGGATTCTTTATATAGAAAGAAGGAGAAAAGTCTTATTAACGAAGATCCGGAAATGAATATTTACAGAGTTCTTCAACTTTCTAACTAAGTATCATAAGGATTTCACTTTACATCAAAGAATTCGGCAGTTTTATATCGGCTGTTATTTTTAGTAATAAGGTCCAAGTAACTTAATAATTATAATATTTTCATTGGTGGTAAATTAAAAAGATTCACAATGGACAGTTTAATTTGGTCTATGAAAAACCTAATTTACAATACCATCCTTTTACTCTCACTCTCATCTTTATTCTCACTAGACAATCCTCCCACCGCCACACCAGAACCAAAGGATTGATCTTATTAGTTTTGAATTTCGTCCCAGCGGCTCTCCATAAACTCGTCAACTGAGTAAACACACGCTCAAACGCCAAAAGGTGTTTTAGTAGAGTTTTAAATTTTCTTTGGTCATTCAATTATTTGATCTCTTCAGGGATCTTTTTGATTAGCTTGGACACCAACTTCAGACGGCAAACGTTCGTATGCTGCAGTTCTGTGTTGTTGAACGCGGAAGTTTTCCCTGCCTCTAGTACCATGCTGGTGAACGTCCTTGCCTTGAGCCAATTTACCCTTAGAACGGCAGTACAGGACAATATCCAGGATATAGAGATAGGGCAAAGTCAGCAATCCAAGCTCCCTGAAGGTTTTTTAACATGAATCTCTAAAGTTCAAATTTGAAATGATTCGGACAGCTTTCTTTTGACTTCTAAATACAGGTTCGAATTTGTATTTATAACAGCTGCCCCACAGTCTCAATCAAACCGTATGCCAGATGTGGATATACCAAGCCAAAGTAGGCCGTTCGTAGTATATTCAAAAAGCAGAATTTTGCAAGGTTCCGTAAGACATAAATGCCTGAGGAAACCTTTGAACGAATGCTCTCGATCCCAAAGTCAAGCCCTTGATCTAGGTGCATTCCGAGGAACTTGGTGGAATTAGTTTCTTCTATTAGAAAATCATCCGCCATCAATGTAGCGAAGTTGTCAGGTTCTTGCTTCCGAGGAAAAAAAATTGACGACGCTTGATTTGGAACTGTTGGCCCTCAGATTTAGTGTTCAAAAATACTGAATACATGAATTCAGTTCTAAAAATGAGTTGATTTCCAATTCATCTTTTGTTCTTGCTCTGTTGCAGAGAGTTGTATCGTCAGCATACTGAACCATCTTCCCCGTATGGATCGATGAGTTTCAATCTGTTGACGTACACAAGAAGGATAGCTTGATAGGTCTACACTACTGCGGTAGATCACTGTTGGAGTTTATGGGGCTTCCTAAGTATTAAGGGTTGTTTTAGTATAGACTGTCCCGTCTTCCTAAAAGGCATTACTGAGACAAAATGCCCAAAATTCTTCCTCATGGATCTTGACAGGAAGCGTCAATACCTCCAACCTTACCCAATCCAAAATATCCTGTCAATCCGTAAGCAGCGCTAAGGTCCTTTTCGAATGAAGTACAATTTATTATTTATTCTTGTCCTGAGAGAAAAAATAATTATATTAAAACTTCAACCATCCAACTAACCAACCTAAACTCGTAGACTTGAACTTTTCATTTAAGCTTCATTTGCATATAAGTTATGTAAAATTAAGTTTCATTTGTCTTATGGCTAACTACGGTAGCAACGAAAAATCGCAGAAAAAACATGTATGTTAAACACATTTATGTTAAGAGGTAAACAGGTGGTTTGGGCACCTTATGATTGTAGGTACACTATTACCATGTAATAATGGCTATAAGTCAGATTTTGCATGGCTGTTTGTATTGGGCAGGCAATGTTATCTCTGTTCTATAATTCAGGTTGTAATCGAATTCTTAAACCTTCCTGCCAGTAGACCTTTGGCCTATAAAACTTCTTGCCTCGGTAACACTTGTATAAGGGAAGTTTTGAGCTCTGAGAGATCAAGGGTTATAAATGTTTCTATTATGTGCGTGGTCTCGGCCTCCGATGGTCGCCTATCTCTAGAAGATCCTGAACTTTTGGAGCTCCTTGCCTGTATTAGCTTCCGACTTCTCAGGCCTTTCACCGTATGGTAGTCATTTGATTTTTGAAGATTTTAGCATAGTAAGTGAGCGATCTTTGCTTTTGCTTATGGAATCTTCGTGGCTGTAGATGGTTTTGGAAATCGTGACATTTTGAAGTTTCCAGTCAAGGTATATTTTCCCTCTTGATCGTTTTGGACTCTACACGCTTCTGGATTAAGCTTTCGGCCACTAGGATTAAAGTGGTTTGAGAAAACCATGTATGTATATTTTATATTAATGTATAATTGACGAAACCTTGCTGTAATCTGAATTTAGACATCTAGCTGGAGAGCGTATCTCTTATGGTTCTCTCAAAATTATAAAATGTATGGGTCCACCCTACCGTAATACTTACATAGAAAAAAAAATGATTGGAAGTCTGATACATATATTAAAGGTGAAATAATAACGCGTGATTGATAACACCAAGCTGTAACCTAGGAATAGCTATCGTTACTAGGCTGGAATTTGTTTATTTTAGAGTGTAGGGTAGACAGGAAAAAATTTGGATCACTTTATCCTGATTGATGGTACCTAACAGTCTAGGGCCGGGAGGTAATGATGTAGAGTGACTAATGACGTCATAGTGTCATGATGATATTGATGACAAAAATTGTGACATAGGATTAGCTATCAATGTGGGTAGTAGGGTATAGCTTGGTTCACCGTGGATCAATCTGGGTAACATGATGATGACCAAAAATCTGGGGCCGGATGTTTATGTTGTGGTGCCACGGCGTGACTGGGGAATAGCTATTAGTTTGGGTACTCACATGTCCCTTGGTTCTTGTGTTAACTGACCGTCCGTAGTCTTGACAACATTAACTTGATTGATGGTGACCGACGACCTGCGACTGGACATTGTTGTCGTACTCACAGGTCCCTTGGTTCTTGTGTTAACTGACCGTCCGTAGTCTTGACAACATTAACTTGATTGATGGTGACCGACGACCTGCGACTGGACATTGTTGTTGTACTCACATGTCCCTTGGTTCTTGCCGTAAACTGACCGTCCGTAGTCTGGACAACATTAACTTGATTGATGGTGACCGACGACCTGCGACTGGACATTGTTGTTGTACTCACATGTCCCTTGGTTCTTGTGTTAAACTGACCGTCCGTAGTCTGGACAACATTAACTTGACTGATGGTGACCGACGACCTGCAACTGGACATTGATGTTCTAGAGGGTTTAGTGGTATGTAATGTCACAGTGTAGTCGATTATAGTGGCATGGATTCTACCATTATTCTATTAGATTACCTGAGTTCATGCATTGCACTATAAATTCGTGTAACTATCAGTATAACTAATTTGTAACTATTTACAAAGTGTTACATTAGTTTCAGAAATAAGTTATTGTTACGGTCTGTTTTATAAGTACTATTAAAAAACGTAAGAGTAGAAAAGAGCCAATGAGAAGGGTAAAACTATTAAAAAAATAAATAATGATTAACGTTTCATCAATTCTACCTCAGACACTAAGAATAATTGAGAGGAATGTTTTCAGTATCTTTGAGGCTATAAACCCCTTTCTTCCACAAGTCACAACGGTTTAATTTAGAATCAAATATCAGTTTAATCACAGAATTTAAAAAAGAGAATTGCAATGTAACAGATTTGTTTGCCCCATATAAAGGCTCAATCAATTTCTGTGAGACGTAAAATTTACGTTTGGAAATCAAAAACCATCCGTTCTTAAAACTTTAGTTACAGATGAGCGATGCTTATAATTTTGTAGATAATAATTAGTTCAAAAACAAAGTTTAAAAGCTACAGTAAAGTTAGATTAAATGGACTAACTATTGATGAGGAAATCCGATTTATTTTCTGTCTGCATGCACGATAACTGTTGAATGAGGTGACCTAGGGCATTGAAATTTGGGGATGAAACTTTACCTCTATTATATCAACATCGGAACTGAAAATTGTACACATCAATGTATATTGAAAAGGTTAATGATATGAAATTGTTCATTACTTATCAACACATGTGATAAATACTTTGTTGTATTGCTTAGTTACAAATACTGCTTTGATTGATCTAATGTATGGTATTTCGTTATAAAGGTAGTAGTTGTGTAACTTTACATCAAATTTCTACCATCTATGTTTACTCATTCAAAAGTGATGTATACACACAAAGACAGATATCAGCTGTTTTCATCAACTGATGGAAAAAAAGACGCCCGTATGAGTTCATTCAAGGGCGCAAGGTTAGATTTGAATTTAATAATTATTGTAGGTAACGTTTTATTTTGCTCTTCCTATGCACATAAATAGCCACAAACCGGGTTTAATTGCGCTTGATAAACTTTTAAAATTAACAGAAAGTGCAATATCCAGTGACAAACATCTATTGGTTATCTGATTACAGAAGGTATTCCCTCAGGTTAACGTCATTATTCTAAACTTATGCAAACACTACTATACGAATATAAGAGTGTTTATTATGTACAAAAACCCATTATAGCACTATTGTTTCGATCCAAGTTATGTTTTAAATTTTCAAGATTACTATGTCTTCATCAACTTAATTTAAAGTCGATAGTATACTTAAGAGAGACAAGCTGCCAACAAAAACATAGCCAGGAAAAATATTTTTGGGGGGGGGGGGGGGCAGACAAGTGATATTTTCTCGTAGTGCACAGAGAGTAAGGCCCCATTTTGTTCCTTAAAAAGTTCTTGACCCCTTTTTGTTGAGAAGGACCTTCCAGCAGTACATTTCAGTAATACTGAATTATTTAAATAACAATAATCGTTTCCTAAAAAATTAATTAAAAGAATTGGTAATTGGGAAGGGGAGTCTGAACCCCTTGGACAGTAAAACTCCCTTAAAGGCTTAGCTTGTTGTAAAGATAACATTGTGGTTTAAGCTAAAATGCTCCAGCTATGTATATAACCAAGCAATCTAAGAAAGTGTTTTATTGGAAAAAAGCAGTTAGTAGAGTTTGGTCATCCCGCTCATTATCAATTAGCCCATACATCACTCACTATAGAGACCGCTTTACAGCATACCATGAGGACACATTTCAAGTTCTCAACAGAATCGCAATGTGATTTTGTCCCCCATTAAGCTTCCAATACAGCCAATTGAAATTCTTCCAATTTTTTTAGATACTTTCTACAAGTGCAAAAACATTGGTCCCACCCTTCCTTTCGCTTATCATCAATGAACAATCGATTCCAGTAAAAATTGTCTCGTGGGTATCAAGGGTTCGATTACTCCTTATCCAGTTACGACCATCGAGTATTTTCTATATAGTTATATTTCACAATAGTGGGCCATGTAATTGTAGCTTAATCAACAGGAACTTTACATAGTTTTTACTAGGTTATATTTACTATGTTCAACCTTTGCAGTACTGTAATTAAAATGTTATATCACGAGTATTTTATTTCATATTCAAACCTCAAAATGAGGTTTTAACATATTCCTTCCATGATTAAAGTATATTAAATTGTATATTTAAAAAAATTATCGACATTCATTTTTTCACTTTGAGATCGTACTTTTTTATTCCAAATGCAATAATTTATCCGGTTGACACTATCAGTAGTATTCTTTTGGTTTTTGGGAGCCAAATGAATTCTTATATGGTTGTTACTTTTTAGGCTCATCATTAAGAATCTAATTATTTTTGAAAATTATTTTATTACTCTTTTATATGAGCAGAATTCCACAGTACTCAGCACAACCTCGTCAAAGTGTATGAAAAAGATTGAAATATGAGGATGAGTAAAGATTGATTGCCAAGCACTTTACTTTAAACTACATTGATTTCCTGTCTCAGATGAGGTTTTCATCTTTTAATATCCTGGTTACTGTCATATCGCTTTCTTAGGCAAACTCTGTTTCTCACTGTGGTGCAGTTAACTTGTATCGTCATAAACATATCCTTATCAATATATTGTATATAAAACTGTCAACATCTATTCAGAATGTTAAGTTTTTAACACGCAAAGAGGGTTGAAAAAAAGTCATTTAAAATAGGTAGTTCTATTCTTAACTGGTAAAAACTATTTTCTTAGAGTTAGTTGAAGGTTTTGAAATAGAAATTTAACATGAATAAACAACGTAACTATGGTTACAGGGAGGGTTTATTCATTGTTTGTTAAAACATGAGTCTGGTTACATTGGTCTCAAGGGTAACCATGTAACTACGAGAACAACAAAATAAAAAATTCCTAAACAAAGTGTGTTGTAAAGGTTTAAATTATTCAGTACTTATCAACAGATGTGATAAACAAACGACACTTTCTTAGATTGCTTGGTTACATACATAGCTGGAGCATTTTAGCTTAAACCACAATGTTATCTTTACAACAAGCTAAACATTTAAGGGAGTTTTACTGTCCAAGGGGTTCAGACTCCCCTACCCAATTTTCAATTCTTTTAATTAATTTTTTAGGAAACGATTATTGTTATTTAAATAATTCAGTATTACTGAAATGTACTGCTGAAAGGTTCCTTCTCAACAAAAACGGGTCAAGAACTTTTTAAGGAACAAAATGGGGCCTTACTCTCTGTCTACTACGAGAAAATATCACTTGTCTGCCCCCCCCCCCAAAATATTTTTCCTGGCTATGTTTTTGTTGGCGGCTTGTCTCTTTTAAGTACACTATCGACTTTAAATTAAGTTGATGAAGACATAGTATCTTGAAATTTAAAACATAACTTGGATCAAAAAATAGTGCTATAATGGGTTTTTGTACATAATAAACACTCTTATATTCGTATAGTAGTGTTTGCATAAGTTTAGAATAATGCCGTTAATATAAGGGAATACCTTCTGTAATCAGATAACCAATAGATGTTTGTCACTGAATATTGCACTTTCTGTTAATTTTCAAGGTTTATCAAGCGCAATTAAACCCGGTTTGGGGCTATTTATGTGCTTAGAAAGAGCAAAATAAACGTTACCTACAATAATTATTAAATTCAAATCTAACCTTGCGCCATTAAATGAACTCATACTTTTAAACTACGTCACTACAAAGTTTTGTGTCTGAGCGTATAGAGGCGTCTTTTCCATCAGTTGACGAAAACAGCTGATTTCTGCCTTTGTGTGTATACGTCATAACTTTCGAATGAGTTAACATAGAAGGTGTAAATTTTGTGGGAAGTTACACAACTACAACCCTTATATCGAAATTGAAAGTGGTAGAAGAAACTTGCAAACTCATAAGATCCATCAAAGCAGTATACTCATATGTAACCAAGCAATCAAACAAAGTATTATAAGTTTATCACATGTGTTGATAAGTAATGAATAATTTCATATCATTAACGTTTTCGTTTATCACATCATTAAATATACTTTGTTTATTAATTTCTTTGTTCCGTTTTTCTAGTTCCCAACGTACTAACCCTTAAGACCAATGTAACCGGAGTCACGTTTTAACAGACAGACATTTATACTGCAAATGGACCGATATTTACCATGTTCAGTTCCGATGTAGATGCAATAGAGGTAGAGATTCATTCCACTTTCAATGCCCTAGGTCAACTCATTGGTCACGACAGTTATCGTGCATTGCAGACAGAAATAAATCTGATTTCCTTATGAACAGATGGTTGGATAGGCTTTTTTAAACGCCCAGCCAATAATAAAAACTAAATCCAATTTGACTAGCTTTAAAACTTTTTTGTGGACTAATTATTATTTACAAAATTATAAACATTGCCCATCTGTAACGACAGTTCTGAGAACGGAAGTTTCTGATTTCAAAACGTAAATGTTTACGTCTCACAGTAATCGATTGAGTCTTTATTTGCGGCAAAAAAATCTGCTACGTTGCAATTCTCATTTTAAAGGCTATGATTTAACTGACATTTGACTCTGAATTAAACCGTCGTGACTTAAGGAAGAAAGGAATTTATAGTCTCAAAGATACTTAAAAAGTTCTACATTGGTTCTTTCAACTATTGTTAATGAGGTCGAGTTGATGGAACGATTCTTTATTTTTTAAACAGTTTACCCTTCTCACTGGCTCTTCTCTTTTCTGTCGTTTTTAATAGTACTTATAAAAACGGACCGTAACAATAACTTATTTCTTAAACAAATTTTATGCTTACAAAATATTTACAAATGATTTATACAACATACTGGTAGTTACACAGATAATATTGCAGTGCATGAATTCAGATAATCTACTAGAAGTATGGTAGAATACCTGCCACTATAATCGATTACACTCTGATGTTCAAATCAAATCAAATCAAATCAAATCAAATCAATCTCTTTATTGCATTTTGACAATGGACATTGTATTGCAAAAGTCAGAAGTAAGTAAGATAAACCACAGGCTTAGACGTTCAAAACACATTCATACTTACAATTCATGCATTCACTCAAACACATTCAAACTGACTTCAGATCCAAGTTAAATTTAGATTTAGACATCCCAGCGGCTGACCATGAATTCATCGACAGAATAAAAACGCTTTGGACACCAAAAGGCGTTTAAGACGAGTTTTGAATTGATGTTGATTGGCGGAAAGTTTGACACTTTCAGGGAGCTTGTTGATTAGTCTGACACCAACTTGTTGAGGGAGATGTTGTGATAATGTCAGTCTGTATTGCCGAGTTCGGAAGTTGTCCCTGCCCCTCGTCTCATAGTGGTGAACGTTACCGCCACGAACCAAATCACACTTTGATTTGCAGTACATGACCACCTCCAGAACATAAAGGCAGGGCAAAGTCAGCAATTCTAACTCCCTGAAAGATTCCCTACACGACTCTCTGTAATTTAAATTTGCAATGATTCTGATTGCCTTTTTTTTGGAGCTTGAAAACTCTTTCCATTTTGTTTTTGGCACAACCTCCCCAGAGTCTCACTCCATACGCAAAGTGTGGATGAATCAGGCCGAAATATGCCATTTTCAGAACTCTGGGGGAACAGAACTTTGACAGGTGCCGCAAGGCATATATGCCTGAGGCCACTCTAGCACATACATTGTCAACATGATCAGCCCAGGTCAGTCCTCTGTCTAGGAACATTCCCAGAAACTTTGTGGAGTTAGTTTCCTCTAAAAGCACATCATCCACAAACACGGCAGGCTGAACTTCGTGATCATTTTGTCGAAGGCTAAAACACATGACATTTGTTTTTGAATGATTTGTTTTCAGGTTCAATTCAGCAAAATACTGAATGCATGCATTCAGTTCCATGAAGGATGTGATTTCCAGGTCTTGAGTTGATTTGTTTTTGATACAGAGAGTTGTGTCGTCAGCATACTGAACTAGTTTTCCATGCTGGATCACTGAATTCAGTCTGCAGACGTAAACTAGGAACAAAAGAGGCCCAAGGATGGAGCCCTGAGGGACACCATGGGTCATTTTAATTTTGTTTGAGACGACGTTCGATACCTCAACGCACTGGTCTCGATCCTTGAGGTAAGAAGTGAGCCATAAGTGCGAGAGACCCCGAACGCCGCATTTATCCAACTGGAGCAAAAGTGTTTCATGATGCACACAGTCAAACGCTTTGGATAGGTCGAAGAATATACTGAGCACATGTTCTCGTCCTTCCAATCCATCGACAACATTGTCCAAAAGATTGTTCACAGCGTCTATTGTGGATCTGTTTTTCCTAAATCCAAATTGTTCCGGATTTAGGATATTGTTATTTTCTAGAAAGCTTGCAAGCTTTTCATAGAACATTTTTTCAAAAATTTTGCTGAAGACTGGAAGAATTGAGATTGGACGATAGTTGCTTGCAAGGCAAGGATCGTCCTGTTTGAAGATCGGAATGACTTTGGATGTCTTCAAAAGTGATGGGAAGGTTCCTTTTTCAAAAGAAAAGTTGATCAATTTTGTGAGTGGTCTCAATATATGCCTGAAGCAGTGTTTGAGTAGCCACACTGACATCCCGTTTGCGTCACAAGATTTTTTGAGTTGAGTCCCTGTATGACTCGTGCAACCTCCCCCTCACACACAGGAGCCATGGCCATGGATGCAACCGATACAACAGCATCTCCTCCGTGGAACCGTGGTTCAGTTAATGCCGAACCCACTGTAGCCACGGAAGAGAAGTATTTATTAAATTCGTCTGCCACTTGAGCTCGGTTTTCAACAATTTTGTCTTCAATTTTAATTGCGATTTCTTTGGTGTTTTTTATCTGGTGTGTATCACGAGAAAAGTCGTTTATGATTTTCCAAGCTGTTTTCGAGAAGTTTTCGCAGTTACCCAAGGCCTTATTAACATCATAGGCTTTAGCAGCTCGTATGACGTTTTTATAAATCCTTCGGTAATTTCTGAAAAAGAATTTGAAATGTTCGTTTTGGGTTCCAATGAAAATTTTGTGAAAGAATTTAAGCTTTTCCCGAGATACAAGAATTCCCTTTGTCAACCACGTGCCTTTTTTAGGTGCGAGATTGACTTTGGTCCTTCTGAACGGACAAGCCACATCCAGATAATAGTTGAAACTATCACTGAATGCCGCATACATGTCATCGACACTTCCAGAGTTATCCAAAAATTGCCAGGGCTCAGCTTCCAAAACATCGTTTAAGTGGCGAATGTTCTGGGGCCGAATCACTCTTGCAATTTTAAATTTTGAATTTTGACTTTCAAGTTTGCACCCACGGACCACGGCCCCCTGCGCAAAGTGGTCAGAGATTGCAGAGTTCAAAACAGAGACTGTGATGTCAGGAATGTTTGTGACAACATTGTCGATGGCAGTACTCGTCGTAGCGGTCACTCGTGTCGGTGAATTCACGGACCAATTTAGATTGAAAGAATTTAAAACATCGCGAAGCCGCTGGGTTAGGGGGTCGGTGGGATTCATTACATTAATGTTAAAAGTCTCCCATATTATTAGGAACTTCACAGAATTTAAAAACAGGTCATTAAGAAGTCGCTCAAAATTTTCAAAAAAGGAGTTGCTACAGCCATTGGGTGATCTGTATAACCCGATGACTGCTATTTTTCCCAAAACAGTTTGACGTGATTTTTATGCCTTCGGCTTCAAAATTCATTTCAATCATGTTGTTAATTTTGAAAGGTTCAAATTTTGAAAATGCTTTCACAAAAATTGCCACACCGCCCCCTTTGAAACGATTTCGAAAGAAATGTTTTGCCAATTCAAAATTTGGAATTTTGAAAAGATGGATGTTGTCATCTATGAAACCGTGCTCAGATACTATAAACACATCAGGATTTAATTATTCGCACATGACTGCCAATTCATCAATTTTGTTGGTTGCAATTTGGGCATTCTGATGAACAAATTTCAAATTTTCGGTTGTGAATTTGGAATTTTGAGATTTTTTAAGATTTTTCCGTTTTTGGTTTTGTTTTACGGCTGGATCCGAAATCATCCCTATACCGGTTTCACTCTGACAATGTTCTCCAAGTTTTTTTTGTTCAGGAGAGCGTCCATTTTCGTCAACACTGCCTGGCGTTGGTGACCCCCTGAGTGCCTCCGCGTAGGTGGCGTGCTGAAGTCTTGGAGACTGATGGAGGGTGTCAGCTGACTCCCCGCCGGCAGCAGCAGGAGCCGGGACGGTGGGGGCCGGCGCAGCAGCGACGATGTGCAGCGGCGGCGCAGACACCCTGGGTCTCAGCAGTGCAAGGGTCTTCACTACCATCCCCGCCAGTAGCCGCTTACCCCGCATTGAGAGATGCTGACCGTGCCTCGTGAAATGCCTCCGGCCGATGTTATTGAAGTTTACCACGCGGATGTTGTGCTGGACAGCCAACTCCTCAATTTAAGCATTCACGAGCACGGTCTGATCATGGATGGGGTGATCTGGTTCCAAGTCATGTCGAAGCGGTAAGGTGACAAGAACAAGTTCAGTGTTGGCAGGTCTGACAGTGATGTGAGCCTCCAGATGGCGGTAAATGACGTGCTGTTTGCCCACTGCCAGATCGTTTGAGCCCGCGATTAACACCTCGCAGTGGGTCCCGGACCGAGGTGGAGTATGGCCCGTTCTCAAGATGTCCAGCAGGTCGGCGCCGGGCATGCACATGTCACCAACAGAGGCGGGAGGGAAGGTCATGGATTTCACAAGTCCCGAGATGTGGCGAGAGTGGCTATCACCTCTGATATTAATGGAACGGAAGTGAGGGATAGGGGTTTGGGACGTCTGTCGATTTTTCTGTAAAGGTTTACTATGATTGAGTGTTGGATTGGGGATTTTAGAGCTATTTTTAATTTTTTGATCATGGAAAGGCATTTTTTTTTTGTTTTTTTAGTCAGAACTTGAGAAGTTTGTTTCTGTTTGGTTGGAGCTACTTTTTTTGAAGGTCTCACTTCTATCCATGGATGAGTAGGAGTCACATCCACATCCTCACATGTCCTCAGCTGATTCTTCAGGCATTGATTTTCTGCCTGAAGTACTTCTATCGTCGTTTTTAAGACTATTAAGAATGTCAGTGATCTCAGCACACCGCGTACACGCGGTAGACCACAGATCACACTGCGCACCAAAGTCCACGGAAACGGGCACGGGGTCTTCAGGTGGATAGGAGGGCGGGTCACACTGGACGCCACGGTCCACCCTCGCGGAGGCGCGGGCGGTCTGGTCGACGCGGGATGTGTTCACTGTAAATATCTGGTCAGTGAACTGGAGCAAGCGAGAGTCTGACTCAACGGTGTGATCCAGAAGTATCTTAAATTCCCTTTTAAGGCGCCCAATTTCCTTTTTAAGACGAGAAACCTCCGCTGCTGGGCTTCAGCTGATACTGGGGAGATGCTAATCTCGTCCGCTGGACCAGGTGTGGTGGGGACCAGTGTGAGGCCAGGGTCGGGCATGGAGCAGACAGGCGCAGGCGGTGTGGCGGGTGTCGGCGGTGTGGAGGGCGCAGATGTCGCAGCTGAAGCGGGTGGAGTGGAGGATGACGAAGCGGCCGCAGGACGAGGCTTAGTCAGCGGCGACAAGAGGGAACTCATGGTGACTGCGTGATCGGCAGTGTGTTTGTCGTTACACACAGTCACTCTCGTCATGTTTGCATCAGTTATGATAGACGCACCGCAATTTTTGCCCAGCAAGCAAAGCCAAGAAACATCACCATTCCTCAGAATTCTTTTTTGTCTATATTTCACATTGTTGAAAAATAATGAAGGGGCTTCCAGACTTAGTTTTCTCAACCGTGAATGTCATGGTTATTAAATAAATAAAATATAGGCTATTATAAATAAAATATTTAAATATATTAAATAAATAAAATAGATAACAATTTGATAAAATTTAAATGGAAATAGTAACAATAAAATCTGGTCAATGAATAACAATATAGTTTTGTGGAATTAAAATTATTTACAACAGGTTTGTTTGGTGTTCAGAGTCTACTGAGGGGGCAAAAATGTAACTGTCAGACTCGTGGTTAGAACCAGGAATCTGTGGGTCGTAGTCCGTGACGCTACTGGTGTTGCCACTGGAGCTGGTCTTGGCGGAGATTACTGGTGATTGACTAGCCGCGCCGCTCCTAGTTATGTTAAACGTGGATTGTTTGGCAGAGTACAAGTCTAACCTTGTTAGTTCTTTGGTTAGATGTACACACAGTCATTACTCACGGAGGAGATAAGCAGTCCTATTCACTTAAAAAAAAATTGATTTACGTTAATTACGCCTATTCCGAGGTCAAACACTATTATCAGAGTTATAAAACCATTTAAAATTAAATAAACTGTGGAGCGTCGATCGTTGCGTGTTTACATGATAGGACCAGGCCTACCAATCCACTAAAACTGTTACATACCACTAAACCCTCTACATCAACAATGTCCAGTCCCAGGTCATTGGTTACCATCAATCAAGTTAATGTTGCCCGGACGGTCAGTTAACACAAGAACCAAGGGACATGTGAGTACCCAAACTAATAGCTATTCCCCAGTCCACGCCGTGGCACCACAACATAAACATCCGGCCCCAGAGTTTTGGTTATCATCATGTTACCCAGACTGATACCTATCCAGGGTGAAACCAAGCTAGACTCTACTATCTACCCTGAGAGCTAGTCCATGACCATGACATTACACGTTATTAGTCACTCTACATCATTAACTCCCCGGCCCTAGACTGTTAGTTACTATCAATCAGGATAGCGTGATCCAGATCTTTTCCTGCCTACCTACGCCCTAGGAATAAACGGGTTCCAGCCTGATGGCTTGTCCCATGTCACAGTTTGGTGTCATCAGTAACACTATGACACTATGACGTCATTATTTACTCTACATCATTAACTCCCGGCCCTGCACTGTTAGTTACCATCAATCAGGTTAGCGTGATCCAAATATTTTCCTGTCTATCTACGCCCTAGGAATAAACTATTTCTTAGCCTGATGGCTTGTCCTATGTCACGGTTTGGTGTCATCAGTAACACTTTGAAATTTCGCGTAATTAGTCACTCTACATCATTAACTCCCGACTCTAGACTGTTAGTTACCATCAATCAGGTTAGCGTGATCCTAATCTTTTCCTGTCTATCTACACCCTGGGAATAAAACGAGTTCCCAGCCTAATAGCCAGTCCTAGGTTACAGCTTGGTGTCATCAGTCACACGTTATTGTTTCACCCTTATATCAGTATCAGACCTCAAACCATTTTTTTCAATATACGTAATATTGTAGGTGGGACCCACACCTTTTATATTTTTGAGAGAACCATAAGAGATACGATTAACCAGCCAGATTACTAAACTCAAATTACAGCAAGGTGTCATCAGTTATATTAAGATATACATACATGGCTTTTCACATACCACTCTTTATTACAATCCTAGTGGTCGAAAGCTTCATTGTATAGTTTAATTGCAGTCATTAATTTAAGACTAAATGTGAATTAATATTATTACCATCTTTTTTGATAATTTTGTACCAGATTATTTTAGTTTTGATGGATTGTAATTACTTTCGAAAAATAAATATACTCCATTCTATTCTCACAAACAAAAATGCTGAGACACAAAAACCATTCTTTGCTTAAAGGTTATTTTTGACGATGGAAGGATTGTGAAGGAAACAGGATTTTTCCGGACATTTGCCATCGTTCAGTGAAACAAGAAAACAGTAACACTACGTTTCGAGATCTGCAATCTGATCTCTTCTTCAGGTAAAGAACTAACCTAATACATAATTACAAACTAAGTTAAAATAAACAAATCTTACTAAAGCGTTGTGGCACGCCTAAGTCAGGAATCACAACCTACATGTTGTTGTCAACTTCACTAACACTAAAGACATGCACTTAATACAAAACTATACAAAACACTAATCATTAAAAGTAAACTACGGAATACAGGTCACAATGCGTCTTCACTCGTCTACTGACCACCTACGACTGACCAGAGGGACTAGCCAATGGCAATCGTGACGGCTGGCTAAAACAAGATGGCGGAAATACAAGGGAAGGGGAACAGGAATGGGCCCTTTCGTTATTATTGGTTCATGCGAGATGAACTTCTTAAAACCATATTGTGACTCCGCATTGGTTTATTACAAATATCCGATCCGTTTGATACTTTTGGTTTTCTCTTTAGTTCATTTTTTAGAATTGGCAACCAAAGCGGCCTAATCTCGACTGATGGTTGACTGATTGGTTGGTCTGCCAATTTAATGTATGTTGCCTCAATTAATTTCCTTTTGAAGAAATGTGGTTCCCGATGTATTATGTGGGCTTCATCCCAATTCATATGATGGTCTTCGGACCAACAATGGTGTGCAATTTTTGACTTTTCTGTGAAACCCTTTCTCGTGTTTTCTTTGTGTTCTTTTATCCTTACGTTTAGTGGTCTTTTTGTCTCGCCTATGTATTCCCTATTGCAGCTACATTTTATACTGTAAACACAGTTTTTGGAATCCTGTGTGCCATTTTTTGGTTTTGTTTTTACGAGACTTTGTCTAAGAGTGTTCTGTGTTTTAAACGCGGTTCTAATGTTGTACTTTCTACCTACTCTTCTAATTTTCTCCGATAATCCCGGCACATAAGGGATTGACATAAACGCAAATTTATCACAATTCTGTTTTTCTGACTCAGGAATGATTCTTCTGGTTCGTTTGCACTTATTAATTACTAATTGAGGGTATCCATTGCTTCTGAGATCCGATTCAATTTTCTTAAATCCTTCTTTTAGTCCATCTTTATCTGAGCACAAGCTCTTTGCTCTATCAAACAACGAGTAGGCTACTCCTTCTTTGACAGATTTTTGATGGTTGGATTGATAATTTAAATATTTTCCTGTGTGTGTTATCTTTCGAAAAACAGTTGTCTTAAGGACATCCCTATCTCTTAATACACACACATCCAAAAAGGCAAGCTTGTTTTGGACTTCCACTTCCATTGTGAGGCGGATGGAAGGAGAAATACTATTAATGTGATTCAAAAAATTATTTAATTCAATGTCTCCATGAGAAAAAATAACAAAGGTATCATCCACATACCTCCACCAAATCTTCGGTTTGAACTGAGCTGAAGCCAAAGCTTTTCGCTCGAATTCCTCCATAAAGATATTGGCGAAAATAGGAGACAGTGGAGAACCCATTGCCATCCCCTCATCTTGACGGTAAATTTTACCCTCTAACTCAAAATAATTGCATTGAGTGGTATTTTGGTATTGATGGTATTTTGAGTTAGAGGGTAAAATTTACCGTCAAGATGAGGGGATGGCAATGGGTTCTCCACTGTCTCCTATTTTCGCCAATATCTTTATGGAGGAATTCGAGCGAAAAGCTTTGGCTTCAGCTCAGTTCAAACCGAAGATTTGGTGGAGGTATGTGGATGATACCTTTGTTATTTTTTCTCATGGAGACATTGAATTTAAATAATTTTTTGAATCACATTAATAGTATTTCTCCTTCCATCCGCCTCACAATGGAAGTGGAAGTCCAAAACAAGCTTGCCTTTTTGGATGTGTGTGTATTAAGAGATAGGGATGTCCTTAAGACAACTGTTTTTCGAAAGATAACACACACAGGAAAATATTTAAATTATCAATCCAACCATCAAAAATCTGTCAAAGAAGGAGTAGCCTACTCGTTGTTTGATAGAGCAAAGAGCTTGTGCTCAGATAAAGATGGACTAAAAGAAGGATTTAAGAAAATTGAATCGGATCTCAGAAGCAATGGATACCCTCAATTAGTAATTAATAAGTGCAAACGAACCAGAAGAATCATTCCTGAGTCAGAAAAACAGAATTGTGATAAATTTGCGTTTATGTCAATCCCTTATGTGCCGGGATTATCGGAGAAAATTAGAAGAGTAGGTAGAAAGTACAACATTAGAACCGCGTTTAAAACACAGAACACTCTTAGACAAAGTCTCGTAAAAACAAAACCAAAAAATGGCACACAGGATTCCAAAAACTGTTGTTTACAGTATAAAATGTAGCTGCAATAGGGAATACATAGGCGAGACAAAAAGACCACTAAACGTAAGGATAAAAGAACACAAAGAAAACACGAGAAAGGGTTTCACAGAAAAGTCAAAAATTGCACACCATTGTTGGTCCGAAGACCATCATATGAATTGGGATGAAGCCCACATAATACATCGGGAACCACATTTCTTCAAAAGGAAATTAATTGAGGCAACATACATTAAATTGGCAGACCAACCAATCAGTCAACCATCAGTCGAGATTAGGCCGCTTTGGTTGCCAATTCTAAAAAATGAACTAAAGAGAAAACCAAAAGTATCAAACGGATCGGATATTTGTAATAAACCAATGCGGAGTCACAATATGGTTTTAAGAAGTTCATCTCGCATGAACCAATAATAACGAAAGGGCCCATTCCTGTTCACCTTCCCTTGTATTTCCGCCATCTTGTTTTAGCCAGCCCTCACGATTGCCATTGGCTAGTCCCTCTGGTCAGTCGTAGGTGGTCAGTAGACGAGTGAAGACGCATTGTGACCTGTATTCCGTAGTTTACTTTTAATGATTAGTGTTTTGTATAGTTTTGTATTAAGTGCATGTCTTTAGTGTTAGTGAAGTTGACAACAACATGTAGGTTGTGATTCCTGACTTAGGCGTGCCACAACGCTTTAGTAAGATGTGTTTATTTTAACTTAGTTTGTAATTATGTATTAGGTTAGTTCTTTACCTGAAGAAGAGATCAGATTGCAGATCTCGAAACGTAGTGTTACTGTTTTCTTGTTTCACTGAACGATGGCAAAATGTCCGGAAAAATCCTGTTTCCTTCACACAAAACCAAATATAAATTTAGTTTACTAAATGTAGCGGCCTTGTATTCATAAAGAGGGGTCATCCCTTACAAAGTGTCTTAGAAATGTTAAAAAATAGTTGGACGCCGGACCACGGGCCGCCGCGTAACTGACTTCGATTTCGCATTTATGAAAAATTTCAAGTCTACAGCTGATTTCATTCTTGAACTGTACTGTGGGCAGACAGGACTGGTAGATAATCATACAGTAAATACATATTTACTGTATTATTATCTGTATGATCCCCTGATAGACAAAAGAGAGATTGTGCTGATCTACTGAGTGACTTCAATGTCGCTCATCCGAATCCCGTGGATGAACATTTACCATATTGGAACTTCTTTCTTGTCTATGTAGAATTGAAGGAAATAAACAGTGAATATTTTCAGCTGATTTCATTCTTGAACTGTACTGTGGGCAGACAGACTGGTAGATAATCATACAGTAAATACATATTTACTGTATTATTATCTGTATGATCCCCTGATAGACAAAAGAGAGATTGTGCTGATCTACTGAGTGGCTTCAATGTTGCTCATCCGAATCCCGTAGATGAATATTTACCATATTGGAACTTCTTCTTGTCTATGTAGAATTGAAGGAAATAAACAGTGAATATTTTTGGGTAAAGCATGGTTAAATTAAAGTACTAAATTTAAGTTTGTGACAAACAGTAAACAGGTTGTGACACAAGTGGTACGAGGCATTTTTCAAGAAGTTTAGTTTTATTTAGCCTTGTTTACGAGTATATTAGAGAAAAGTACATTTTATTTTGAGTTTAATTATAAACTTTATTTTATTTGAGTTTTATAAGAAAGTTACATTAGTTTGACTTTATTTTTTTGAAAGAAGATGTTAACTTTAATTTAATTTATTTTATTTAAAAGAAGAAAACCTTTTTTCTTAAGAGCACTTTTACAACCAAGATGGTTGTGTAAGCTTTTGGAACTAAATCTAAATATCTAACAAACACAATGATTGTTCTTTTAAAAGTAAAAAGTAAAGAAAAGATGTCTTATTTTACCAGGCAAAGTTAGAGCTAAGAAGCTTTCTCTAACACTTAACTTGGGGACTAACGGTTTAAAGGTGACTTCCGAACCACCACCAATGGCCGGGCAGGCGGGCTACTTGCAAGGAAAGGATTGCTCAGCGGTAACCCATCCAAGCAGCAGCCACGCTCGACGTTGCTTGATCTAGTTATCTTGGGAAACCGTTTGTACCCTCTACATTGCGCCATTGGCTATTGTTGTTTATGTATATTGAATTTTAAATTACTGAACTGCTAATCAATAAACAATTTTTAAAAGCGATTTGAAAACGTATTCGCCTGTCTCTCTACTCAAACATCTACTAAAAAATATAAGTGATTACTTTTTAACTGGATAGTTAAGTTCAGTTAAACTTGTGAAAAAATGATGCAAAGGGATTTTATTAAACTTTCGGATCTCTCTGCAGATGTTGCATGCAAATTTTAAGGTACAGATGATTTTCTATGATATCTTGCGGATAAATAAATGTGTAGTATGTCACATGTTCAAATATCATATAATTGCACTCTCTTTGTTTTGAAATTTATACATTTTAGATTTTGTTCGTAGACCAGTATAAAAGTGGTCGTTAAAGTTCAGCCTAATTCAATTGAGCGACATGCACCATCATCGAATTTGATGTTACCTATATATAAATGGTTATTCATGAAAAGGTTCACGTCTGTATGATATGGAGACTAAAAAATGTGTTCATTGTTATTTTGGAGGACAGGCGAACAGCCATTGATGGATCCTGTATAATCCTGTTACTTTATGTGAGAAACTAAGCAAGAAGGAAACTCAGGAAACTAACTCGATGTCACGTAGCTTGTGTAAGACATATAAAATTGTTAACATAAAATATCTTCTCAGACAGCCAAATCCTTTTGTAATAGATTTTCCCGCACACGTAGAACGTGGTTATCAGTGTAAACTATCAGACAAGCAAGTTTTTCCATTTAGAAATAAACTCAAAATATAAAGTTATGCTCAATTTAAAAACTGTATAAATGTTTCATTAAGATTTGTGGCATTAGCATGGTTATTTATGCAGAAAATATCCCTTTCCTGTTTAGAAGTAATACAATATACAAAGGATAAAGACAATAATTCAAAGAAATTTTATACAGCGTATTTATTTTATTTGGATATAACCTTTTCCTTTTATATATACTATAAGATAAAATTATTACTTAGTCCAAGTGAAACTTGTAAAAATACTGTTATAAGGCTAAATACCCAAATTTGAGTTTTTCTTATATAGTATTAAAAGTATTCAATATGAGAACTTGAGCTTCCATTGAAGACTTTGAAGATCTATTCTAAAATCAAATTCTGACCAAACCTTTTGAACAGTGGCTTCATTAACACACTACAACATTCTTAAGGATGAATAATATTTTATCTACCCGACAGGATCCAGATTTGCTTACTCATAGCATTGTTTCATCCGAAAAGTATATTGTAAGTAGGTCTTTTTGCAATTGTACATACTGTAAAATTAAGAATTTTTTTTACACGTACAATACTAAGTAGTACGGAAAAAATACTTTGTTCTGTGTTCAATAAGTTGAAGATTATTGATAAGCTGGAAATTGTATGTTGGTAAATAAATGGGAAAAGTAAGTACAAAAATTGATTTAGATCGAAGTACAGGGTGATTCATGAAGTTCTCCCCCCACTTCTACAGCACATTGTACTAGTAAAAATAATGAAAAAATGTTATATAAACATAGGTCCGAAAACGCTTCGTTAGCGAGTTACAGCTAGCGTAAGATTTCGCCTGAATTCCTGGGTAAAGAGTAAAATAAAGCCATACTGAACTTTTGGAAAGGTTAATTAAGTAAGAAATATCGTAGATTCTTATGTAATTTTACCTGATAAAGCTAATAAAATAGATTTCAGAACTGTACCTGTAGGAGTTTTTGAGGGATTCAGGGTTTAAATGCAAAAAATTGGGGCACGAAACAATGTTTTTTTAAGTTTGATGTACAATAACTTTGTTAAATTGGTAATAAATACATAAAATCAAGAAAAATTAATTGTAGAGAATTTAATTCTGAGAAAATTGATATAATCAAAGTCTAAAATAAAACAGAAATAAGTACCAAACAATCGATTTTATTCAGTATAATACATTACTAGCTGTAAAGAAATACCGTACGGTATTTAGTTAAAATAAAACAAAAACAAAATGTTTGTTCCTTAATGATGAGATAAATTGAGAAAAACAGGATTAACTGTTAAATAAATTTGTTTGTAAATAAAAATATCATGTTTTATTACGTTGTATTTTTTTAAATAAAAATTTACATCAAATGTTCGAAAATAAATGAAGAAAATATTTTCCCATTATTGTTTACTAATCATCGAAATGTATTTTTTTGTTTTATTAATTTCTAAGTTGGTAACGCACGAATAACAGCTGATCAACAATGGTATTCTGTACTGTTACGTTAGAACTGTGTATTAGTGGTGTTTTGCAAGCTATAGCAGGAGATTCGGGTTCTGTGAATCTCTTCGGGAAACAGGATCACTACCAAGTACTAGAACCAATTATGAACGAGCTGTCCAACTTGATGATGATATTGTTATTAATGCTGTTCATCGCAGTCCAGGTGTAAGTACACGACGTATTTCTAGGCGGATAGGAGTTTCGCAGTCAACGGTATAGAAGAAAATCCACATGAGGTAGTGGAACAGAACTTTCAACACCGATTTAGCGTCAATGTCTGGTGTGGCATTTTGCACAATCGGCTGATTGGACCTTTCATATTACCTGGACGCCTAAATGCTGAGTTCTATTTGCATTTCCTTCAAGAAGAGTTGCCACAGCTGTTAGAGAATGTTCCTTTACATCTCAGACAAAATTTGTACTTCCAGCATGACGGAGCACCTCCCCACTTTTCACGTGCCGTTTCTGCTTACTTAAATCATCAATTTCCTGGACACAGGATTGGTCGTGGAGGGCCTCACCCTTGGCCACCAAGATCACCAGATCTATCTCCATTGGATTATTGCATCTGGGGATGGATGAAAGACATTGTATACAACACAAAAGTGAATTCTCGTGATGAATTAATTGCCCGTATTATGGATTCGGCTGTGCAGATACAGTGAAGTCCTGAAAAATTAAGAAACGCAACAAAAGCAATACACAAACGTGCTGCAAATGTATTGATAACGATGGCCTCATTTTCGAACATCTATTATAAAAAGGTGCGTACGGTTGGCCCCAACCTGATTAATTTTGCTTAAAACTAGTAATGTATTATACTGAATAAAATCGATTTTTTGGTACTTGTTTCTGTTTTATTTTAGACTTATTATATCAATTTATCTCAGAATTAAATTCTCTACAATTAATGTTTGTTGATTTTACGTATTTATTACCAATTTTAACAAAGTTATTGTACATCAAACTTTAAAAAAACACTGTTTCGTGCCCCAATTTTTTGCATTTAACCCTGAAATCCCGCAAAAAAATACTACAGGTACAGTTCCTGAAACCTATTTCATTAGCTTATCAGGTAAAATTACATAAGAATCCACGATATTTCTTACTTAATTAACCTTTCCAAAAGTTCAGTATGGCTTTATTTTACTCTTTACCCAGGAATTCAGGCGAAATCTTTCGCCAGCTGTAATTCGCTAACGAAGCGTTTTCGGACCTATGTTTATATAACATTTTTTTCATTATTATTTTACTAGTAAAATGTGCTGTAGAAGTGGGGGGAGAACTTCAAGAATCACCCTGTATATGTCATGTATGATAGAGTACGTATTTGATGTTTAGTTCTTTATTATTCAATAAATTAAAAAAGTATGCTATGTGTTGATTTAACCCTCCGTAGCCCGCGCGGGCCAATTGTAACACAGTAAACCCGCGCGCGTAGTCTTACTCATTTACAAATGTATTGTTACACTCACTCGATACAAGTACTGTTTTATATACACTCAAGCAGAGGTGTAAGGAGATCGGTTACGCTTTCGCCTGGTCACGTGATGGGAGGTTCTTAGCCAGTAAAAGTCAGGGGGAGGCGGCCAAGAGAATCACCAGCTTCGAGGATGTACAAAAGTTGGTGTAAATATAGTTTAGTTATGATAGTAAGTTGAAGCACCTCATTTAAAAATTTAAAAATAATATTCCTTTAGTTTTAAGAACGTTCAAAAATGATTAATACACATAACTCAATCGATTCAAATTCTTTAAATAGTTTTTTTTCTCTCCAAAATAAGAATAATTACTTATAAAATAATTTATGCAAACATTAGAAGCATGCGGTAGAATTTTAATAGTCTTATTTTAGAGTTGAGTCAGATTAAAACAAAAATTGATATTTTAGTTTTGTGTGAAAACTTGGATAAACAGCAATGAAGTAGGAATGTATAATATTGAAGGTTATAATGCTTATCACTGTTTGTAACGATTTGTACAGGTCAGGTGGTGTTATGTTGTTTGGTAGCTAATGATTGTATAATGAAATAAATTGTTTCAAATCTAAATATAACTTTAAAACAACTGCCGATGCACTAGTTCTTAAAGTAACGCTTAAAAGATTTATTTTTTAATTTGATTTGTTTGTATAGGGGGCTGCATAGTCATTCTGAAAAGGACTTTATTAATGAGTTTAGCATTAAGTTTTCTGATTTGCCCAAATAAACTCTATATTGATAGGAGATGCGAATTTAAATATATTGGACCAGTCTCAAAACACACAAAAACTATCTTTCTTTAATGAGTGGTTTCGGGCTTCACCCAATTTATTGACCAACAAGAATTACAAATGAGTATAAATCCTGTTTGGATCATATTTTCGTAAGACATCGAGATTTATCGATATTTAATGCAAGAGTATTTGACATTGGTTTAACAGACCATTGTTTACTTGGAATAAAAATAAATAAACATGATTATGTAACTCCAAAATGTAAATTTGAAACAACCTAACAAATTCATTATTGCTTATAATTTAGTTAAAGAGAAATCTTCAAAAATCAAATATGGATCATTTTTATTTAATGGAAGATGCTAATTTGTGTTTTAATAATTTCCATGAGATGTTATGTAATGTTGCTAATAGTTGTAAAAAGTCTGTAGAATTTAACAATAGTAAGCTATCTAAAGCTAAATCGATAAGCCCTTGGATAAATTCAAGCTCTTTATCAAAAATAGATCGAAGGAAACGGTTGTATAATATTCTTAAAAGGAGACTGTATGACAGAAATTTTGTAAATTTTTATCATAGTTATTGTCAAAAACTTAAAGATGAAATCAGTAAAGTAAAAAATTCGTACTACTCAAATCAAATTCCGAATTGCCAAGGTGATACGAAACTTCAGTGGAAAATTATAAATTATTTTAACCGAAAAAATCCACAGGGAAGAAAAGAGTTGAAAAGGGTTGAGCCTAAACAATGGTACAGTCATTACGGAACCTCATATTGTTGCGGAAGAAGTAAATAAACATCTTATCGCAGTACAGTCGGGTCAGGACAGCCGGTGTGTTCCGAACTTAGGTCCACTCAATTTGCGCAACAGAAACACGTCATTTTTCATATTACCCACAGACAATGTAGAAGTTTTAAAAAACAATAACACGTTTTAAAAAACAAGAAATCTTTTGGTATCGATGGTTTAAGTACAGCTCTTATAAAAACACATTGCAGAAGTAAATATCACCCATATTGTCACACATCATTAATTGAAGTTTTATTTCAGGCGTTTTTCCCGACAAGTTAAAAATCAGTGTGGTAGTTCCTATACTTCAAAAGGGGTTCTCTTCGATTAAATTAAAAAATCTAAGACCTATCAGCTTGTTAACAGTTTTTTCTCAAATATTTGAAAAGGTTAATGAATGTAAGACTTACTGCATATTTGAATAACATAGGGTTTTTCAATGCCAATCAGTACAGTTTCAGAAAGGGAAAATCTACCGAAGATGCGCTTCTAAGCATTTATAATATGATTTACGAAAAGTTTAAAACTCAGGGAATAAACCAACAGGACTGTTTATTGACTTTAAATCCGCCTTCGATTGAGTAAACCATGAGATTTTGCTACACAAGATGGAATTGTTAGGAGTGAGAGGACCTGCTCTCAGCTGCTGGTTTCGCCAGTTTCCTCTTGGGCCGTGAACAGCGGGTGCGGATTGGCGGAGTTCCTGAGCGGACCGCTCCTAGTCAGGGCTGGTGTGCCTCAGGCCTCCGTCATATCTGCAACCCTGTTTTTGATATTCATAAACGAATCTCCTGGAAATGAACCTAAAGGGTATGTATGCCAAAACGTTTGCTGATGACCGTAAGAATTTTTTTACTCACATAAAAATATAATGACTTTGTTAAATTACATACTAGAAGATTTGCGAACTCTAAGAAAGTGGTGTCATTTAAATAAAAATGCAAATTAAATGTAAAAAAAAACGCAATATGTCAATTTTGATTTCAAAAATTTTAACTTTGAAAAAGAAATTAAATATCACATTCTAAATTGTAATGAAATTAACTGCAACTGTGGAACGATCAGTAAAGTCTCACACTTTCAAATATCTTGGGGTAATTTTGGACAGTAAACTTACTTGGAAGTAAAACACATAACAACTTTACATACTAAACTTAAATCTTCAATTTTATTTTACTTTTTTACGAAATTTTGTTCTAAAGATTTGTTGAGAAGTTTATATTTTGTATTAATTGACTCCAGATTACAATACGGATTAGTTTGATGGGGCGGGACATTTAAGTACCTAATTCAAAAGATAAGAGTTACTCAAAACTACTTTTTAAGAGTTATTAAAAAAAAAATATAACTGATAGCTCTTTCCCTATATTTTATGAGTTAGGAATTTTGCCCCTTCAGCATCTATTTGTGTTTCAAAGTTTTAAGACTCTTTTATTAAAGATGTGGTAACCACGGAACAATTGATTTGATATACGCTACAAGAAATATTTACCGTAGAATTTTCAGAATGCCGAAAGTTAAAAAAATCATTTTTTAAAACACTCTTTTTGTTATCTCGGACCACATCATATATTTAATAAGTTGCCTTTGGAAATAAAAAGTCTAAGCAATATTAGTAAATTTTGTAACAGATTAAGATATGGTTGTTTACTCAGCAGAATTTGATCTATTTTTAAATTGTAGTCTCCTGGTCTATGTGTACAGTTGGCAAGTGAGAAAATCTTTTTCCTTTTCATAAATTGTGTAGTATTAGTAAATGTGTAATAAAAATAAACAGTAAATGCTTTAGTGAATTGATTTCATTTGTAAAATATGTATTGTGCAGTGTAAGTTGGTCACCTGTGTCTGACAGACGTCACAGAGAGCCGGCTCAGGTGTTTTTTAATTTTGAACTCTGGACTGTAGCTGATAATAATGTTTTCATTCTGTTATCACCGGCCACACTACTTTGAAACAGTGGTCGGTTAATTCCCAAGTAATTGTGTAACCTTGTAATATTTCTAGATATTGTTTGGTGGAATACATCATTTATTCATAATAGAATTATTTTAGTAATATGCAATGTTTTAAACTTTTAAACAGTATACTCTTAATTTATACTATCGTTCTTTAGTTTTGTTATATTTTTATAACGAACAAAATTTTAATTTACTTTATCGTCTTTCCCAATAATAATAATATTCCACTTTAAAAGTAATTAGCAAAAATAAAGGGTAAAAATTAACCTGATTGTTTTAAAACTATCATAATTATAGTAGTGTGTGCGTGTGAATGTTTGTTTTAGAAGAGGTGGGTGTTCGTATCTTTAACATGTATGTGTACGTATGTGATTTTCTGATATTTGTATGTAATTTTATATAATATATTAATTACATTATCAATTATTTTAATATATTTGTTTATACATTTTTTGAAAAATTATTGATAACATTATTGGGTTTTAGTACTTAAGATTGTACTTTTGTATTTTTTCAAAAATGTTTTTTATTTTTTAACATTGTCTAATTACTTACCAATAATCACTTTATATTTCATAAAAATCTGCTATACGT